>NC_141136.1:106434994-106653992 GCF_053477565.2 Lygodium microphyllum | reverse complement strand
CAAGGAGAATGCCTGCAAAGCAACAGACAAAAAACCAAAATAACTTTTGCAGCCATACTACCTCACATGCTGCAACAGCAGCACCTCTATACTCAGCCTCTGTACTTGACAAAGCAACTGTAGATTGCTTTTTGCTGCTCCAAGCAACTGCTGCACTACCAAGAGAGAACATGTATCCACTGGTAGATCTTCTATCAGACATACTACCAGCCCAATCTGCATCTGTGTATCCAAACACATGTACATCTATACCTGCCTCATAGAAAAGTCCATAATGTAATGTGGACTTCACATATCTCAATATGCGTCTGACTGCATCCAAGTGTGGCTTTCTAGGTACTTGCATAAACTGACTCACAAGACCAACATCGTAGCTCAAGTCTGGCCTTGTAATGGTCATGTAGATCAAACTCCCCACTATCCTTCTGAACATAGTAGGGTCTTCTATCTCATCCCCAACATCAGCACTCAACTTTACATTCTGCTCCAACGGAACTGAAAGTGGTTTGCATGCTGTCATACCATACTTGGACAACATATCCAAGCCATACTATCTTTGGGACAGCCATATACCATCATCACATCTGATCATCTCAATGCCAAGGAACCTTAGCTCACCTAAATCCTTCATCTCAAACTTCATCTTCAAACAGCCCTTGACTTCAACAATCCCACTATCACTATCACCTGTAATAATCAAGTCATCCACATAGATGACTATGATGACCAAACCTGTATCTCCCTTTCTCACATAAAGTGAGTGATCAGCATCAGAAACATAAAAGCCAATATTAACAAGATACTCTCTGATCTTGTCAGACCATGCTCTAGGTGCGAGAGCGCCTTCTTCAACCTGCACACATACGTGGGATGCTCTAAATCTTCATAACCTGCTGGCTGATCCATATACACTTCTTCCTGCAAATCACCATGCAAGAAGGCATTCTTCACATCCATTTGCTGCAACCTCCAACCTTTGGCTGCTGCCAAAGCAATCACACATCTGACAGTTGTCATCCTAGCAACTGGACTGAAGGTTTCATCATAATCTATGCCATATGTCTGAGCATAGCCTTTTGCAACGAGCCTAGCTTTGTACCTGCTAATAGAACCATCTGCATTGTGCTTAATCTTATAAACCCACTTACATCCAATAGCTTTCTTTCCCTTTGGCAATGATACTAGATCCCAAGTCTTATTGGCCTCTAATGCAGCCATCTCCTCATCCATTGCTGCATCCCAATGAGCATGACCAACAGCCTCCTTAAAACATGTAGGCTCAACATCCTCAACTAGTTTCACCATATAAGCATAATGGTGAGCTGCATAATGGTGAGCTGCGTACCACTGGATCACTCAATGGAGTTTTTGCATTAACGCGTGCTCTCTGCACACCTGGAGTCCTCACTGAAGGAATGCCAAGCTCATCATCCAAGCTCTCTGAGCCACTGGAGTCTCCATTAAGAACTGTATCAATGCCTTCTGACACTTTACTCTTTTCTTTGTCTTTACCTGTAGTGCTACTAGATGCACCTGAAGATGTAGAGCTACTCCTTAGTCTCCCAGACCAAGGACTACCAGATGATGTCTCTAGTCCACTAAGAGTTCGTGATTCTTGCTTTTCAGCCTGCACATGAGTGTCATGATCATCATCATCATCCAATGCATCACCAGTAGATGCATACCAACTGCTCATTTCATCAAAGATGACATCCCTGCTACCTCTGAACTTACATGTGACAGGGTTGTAACAGCGATACCCTTTCTGCTCTAAAGAGTATCCAATAAAGACACACTTTTCAGCCTTTGGATCCAGTTTCTTCCGCAACTCATCTAGCACATGAACATACACAATGCAGCCAAACACTTTCAAGTGTGAAACTTCAGGCTTCTTACCTGTAAAACATTCTTTGGGGGTCATACCATGAACTGTAGCTGTGGGAGTTCTGTTCATAATATAAACAGCAGTATGAACAGCCTCTGACAAAAAATGCTTAGGCATATTCTTTTCAGCCATCAAGGCACGTGCAACTTCTGCAATATGCCTGTTTTTCCTTTCTGCAACCCCATTTTGCTGTGGGGTATACCTGCATGTGAGCTGTCTCTTTATCCCATGAGACCTCAGAAAATCATTGAACTCATTTGAGAGGTACTCTCCCCCTCCATCTGACCTCAAGCACTTTACTTTCAAGCCTATTTCTCTTTCAACTGCAGCCTTGAAAGTTCTAAAGTGCTCAAAAGCTTCACTCTTTTCCTTCATAAAATATACCCACAGCTTTCTAGAACAATCATCAATGAATGTGACAAAGTATGAACTGCCTCCAAGAGATACATTTTATGTAGGCCCCCAAATGTCTGTATGCACAACATCAAGGATATTTCTGCTTACATCTCTGTCATGTGAAAAGGGTTGTCTTGCCTGCTTACCAAACTAACATGCTTCGCATACCTTATGAAATTCTGCAACTTTAAATATAGGCAAACCTGTAACCAACCCTTTTGACTGCATTAATTTCAGCCTTTGTACATTTGCATGTCCAATGCGTTTGTGCCAAATTTCAATGTCTGCAACAGCACCTTTTCCTTTGGCATACATAGCAGCATTCATAGTAGGAATTCCAGCATTCAGAGTAAACATACATCCAACTCTACTTCCCTTTGCTACCAACCTGCACTTGTCATTGAAATCTTCTACAAAGCAGCCATTTGCATTAAATCTGACTTGCAACCCTTGCTCTACCATTTGATCGACTGACACCAAGTTCTTTGTAATAGATGGCACATGTAATACATCTGAAAGACTCTTTGTCTTACCATCATGCAAGGACAAGGGAACTTTTCCAATGTGTGAAATTGGGTGGCATGAGTCATCACCCATCTGCACATAACCTGCATTCTGCAAATCCTGCATCTCTCCAAACCATTCTGCATGGCTGGTCATATGATTGGATGCACCTGAATCAACATACCAAACATCTTCATGTGTTCCCTTTCCTGTAACAGCATTCAGCATATGCTGCATAACAAACAAACGTTCATTTTTGTCTTCATTCTGTCGTGAAGACGATGCATAGTTTCCTTGCTGCAACTTACCATTGCGAATATCATCTTTCTTAGCATAACATTGGGTTGCAATATGACCTGTTTTGCCACAGTAGTGACACACAATACCAGAATTGTTAGAGCCTCTATTTTTCCATCCACCTTTTCCTCTAAAGCTTCCCCTGCCTCTAAAGTTACCACGACCTCCTGAAACCTGCATATCGCCAAATTGCTGATTCAATCTGTTTTGTTGGTTGTCACTACCACGTCCTGTACCACGACCTCTTGAAGAGAACCTGCCACGTCTCCTTCCTGAACTAGAGTAGAAAGCTTGGACCTGTTCACCACTTCTTTCAGATGTCTCACTTTGCATGTTGATCTCTTCAGTGATCATAAGGGAGACCAACTCATCGAAATCTGGAAATGGCTTTCTGACATATACGGAAGTTACAAAAGACTTCCAAGCCTTTTCATTGTTAAGTCCACCCAAGGTAAACGACACCAAATCATCATCATCGGGCATTGCATCAATCGCTGCCAATGCATCTGCAATGCTTCTTACCTTCAGTGCATACTCATTGACAGACATCTTCCCTTTCTTCAATATATTCAACTCTTGCTTGAGTTGAATCTTTCGTGCCTTTGTATTTACAGAAAACATACTTTCAAGTATGGTCCAAGCTGCATATGAATTCTCTGCATTTCTAATGTGTCCCAGTATATTATTGTCAATTATTGCAGACAACCAATACATGATCTTCTTATCTTTTGCATTCCATTCTTTCCGTGCCTTTGTCTCTTCTGCCGTTGGAGGATCACTCATTTCCGGCTCCTTTTCTTCACCTAAAACAAACTCATAGAGGCATTTTCCAATAAGGAAGTTCGTGACACGGAACTTCCATGAAGGGTAGTTGTTCTTATCGAGCTTCTCAATGATGGGGCTTCCACTGTTCTCTGCCATTATCACAAAATTAATACCAACAGCAAGCAAATCTTCTGCAACCCTTGACCTGTAGTGCACAGCAATACACCAGACAGCCTTTTTCACTGTCTGCTCAACAATACATGCAATCTGTAACCTGTTTGTAGATAAACCTTGTGTTTACTCACTGGTAAACACCTTTGAACTTACAGATTTGAAATCTGTAACCTGCGCACCCACTTTCGGTCAATACAGTCGAAGTCACAACATACCCTGAAACTACTGTCCGCAACCTTGCGGCTCTAAAACGGGCCGTGAAACTGAAATTTTTGCTCTGCCCTGCTTCCGGTGCCTCCACAGGCACTATCCAAGAGAAAGAGTGGAAGGATGGGAGAGCTTCTTACCCGTGGCTTGCTTGCTCAAACCTTGCTTCTTCTCCTTTGCTTCAACCTTCGAAATCAGCCTCTCTCAATGGTGCGGCTCTGATACCATGTCAAGAACCGCGTGGTGGGGGGGGGGTTGCTCAAGATGATGCGCCGAACACACACAGAATGCACAAGGAGAAGCTCACTCAAGAGACAAGAAGAGAGATGGAGGCCAAAACGTTTTCTTGCTGATTTCTTCTTCTTCTTCCACACTCTTTACAATGTACACAAAGTATAGATAAGATGCAACATAAAGGAAAGTGGCCTACTAAGTCAAACAATGCATAACCGACTACACTAGTTGACTGGCGCTATAACTATGCCAGCTGTAAATAGGTGTAACAACCTGAATATAATAAGTAATGAGTCAGTGGCCATGTGAGAGTCATAATGACCATCGACGTGCTAAGTGTAGACGTGTGGACCCATCTAACCTGGCGGTCCATCATCAATGTCCACATGTGTTGAGCTTGTCATCTCAACAGACAATGTGCTGAATATAATCCTTGCACTCAGGGATGGGATGAAAGATGTGTATAGTATTGGCACCATCCATTCAAACTTACATGCCAACGATATAGTATTGGACTTCACTAGAGAACCCTCCGAGGGTGACTATCATTGATTGGGACCTAATGCTCATTTTTGGCATGGTGAGGCCAACTCTCAACTGGACATTGGGTTTCCTGATGAGGAGCTATATGCCATAGAAGAGTAACAATGGAAAGGAGAGGCTAAAAGGAAAACAAGGCCATGGACTATACTCGAGATTTGTGAGTGAGTGTGCCAATGTGCTTACAACAAGGAGTCTGATATCTATACAATCACTTAGATCATCATCTATCTTGTTGAGTTTTGGCACTTAATCCAATGCCTATGGCTATTGAAATTGGGTCCAAGCATCGCCACCATAGGATAGAGTGCAATCATACTCAAAGTCGACACATGTGGACATTGCCATCCTACACTTCCAATCAACGTCCGGAGTATTGAGACTAATATCATCAAAACAAACGAAGACAAAGATGAAGTATGCAAACAAAACTCCCAAGTGTATATTGATACATGAAACCAATCCAATGGTCTTGACAGGGACAAAAATGATAGTAACTAGATACACATGCACAAATCACTGAAGGAATTGAAGAGAGTGAGCCCTGAAGTGGAAGCACAAAGCAGAAGCAAGAGCTATGGCCGAAGAAGCAAGAGCAAGAGAGAGAGACACACATAAGATGTTGGAACTCCAATAGTCACAATGTGTGACTGGCCTTGACTTTATTCAAATGTCAATGAAAGAATAAATAATGAAGTAACAATAATGGGTGCCATCCACCTGCAATGTACAGGTGTGTGGATATACAAGTACTATCAGAGTAACTAATATGCGGGTGGCTAGGCACAAGTGCCTTTACGCCCAACAACCGGCCATCTTGACACCCATTTGATAAAGGTCCAAGTCAAGATGAGCAACCAAAGCTAGTACCAAGAGTAGGATAGTCATCTTCACAATAGGAGAAAAGACTTCATCAAAGTCCACACCATGTTTTTGCTTGAAGCCCTTAACAACCAATCTGGCCTTGTATCCCAACTTTGAGCATCTAGATATAAATTTGAACTTGTACACCCACTTGCATGGCAAAGCATGCTTGCCACTAGGCAAATGAACCAAATCTCACATATGATTTTTCTACAATGAGTCATACTTTTATTGTATGGCCTTCTCCCAAGACTGACTATCACCTCTGTGCATGGCCTCATCATAAGTAAGAGGCTCACCAGCATTTGTCACCATAACATAATCCATAGAGGGCTCAAATTGTGCAAGCTAGTAGACTAGGCTATGGGGCTTGTACATCTTATGGAGCATCAGGGACCTAGGTCAATGGGGCATTAGTTTGCTGCTACAAGCTATCTAGCTAGTTGTACTAAGAGCGGGATTTTCAGCTAGAAAAAGAGCTAGAGACATGCCAAAATATGTCATTTTAAGGTAGAATTTAAAGCTCGATAGAAGCAGAAGATGCAGATCCAACAATTTTAAGTGGCCGTGGAAGACAAGAATTCAAATTATTTCAAAAGATTGACCTTCACAATGGTTGTGGATTTTTCACAATTTTTCTGGGTGCTGGAGTGAAGTAGCAAAAAATTTTGAAGTAGCAAAAAATTAAGCAGTTTGAGATCTCGAGACAAGCTAGCAAAATTTTTCAGATCATAATTCAGAGGCCGAGCATGGAAATGGCAGGCACTCGAGGCCAAGACGAAGTGTAAAGGAGACTTTGCAAAGGGAAAAAGGGGGTGACTCTTGGGGGATCCCCTTGGAGCCCAAATATTTTTATATGAAGGGGGGGGGATTATTTTTTGAAAAAATGGCATGAAAAAATAGGCCACCCCCCCATGCCGCGACAATTTTGTGGAGAGGGAGGGCCACCCAATTGGATTACACAGATCCTCCAATCTTTCGTTCTCTATCACTGGTCTTCACAAAAGGAATGGTGGCCTAAAGAGAAAATGCTAAATTCACTATTTCTCTCTCTCTCTCTCTCTCTCTCTCTCTCTCTCTCTCTCTCTCTCTCTCTCTCTCTCTCTCCTCCAAGAGACCATGCATGCAAGCGCAATAGAAAGAGAAGAATGGGATGAAGAATGATTGTCTGGCATGCACTGGATTGATGCAAGATTGATATTATGCTGAGAGGTGATGGCATGCAATGTGTAGAGATCGATGGTAGATCCCATGGCTATCCACATGTTCAACATTGACTTGAAACTTGCAATTTACCGGTATGTCCATTTTATGAAGAAAATTTGATTGTCTTTTACATTTTATGGTCCAAATGAAGTGCATATGGTATGAAAATTTGTATCAACCTTATTTAACATGTCTTTGAGGGCTACAAGCAATAATATGTAGAACCCGTAGTTAAATGTGGTCGTTATAAGCCTCAAATGCGATATTTAATTGAAAAAATAAAGTTTTTTTTTTTGTTTCGAGTGGAAAAATCATGTTCTTATGGGATGAAATTAAACATAGTGGTGAATCTTAGTAATACTAATCGGTTTGAATCAAAAAATCAAAAAATAATAGCAATTTATTTATACATAAAGAAAAAATAGATAAAAATAGCTTTTATACACCAAAAAATTTACAAAAATTTACAAATGTGTTTCTGGATGTATAGTGGGTCTAATGCATGAGGTTTAGCCTCATATTAGTCCCATTTTTATGTTAAAGTGTGTGATTTATTACTTTTCGGATAAGACAATGACATGAAAACATTTTCTACACCTACTACCGTGAGCATAACATTAAACAATAGGGAGAGATGGGAATTTATGAGTGTTGATCATGGTTTTAAATATGATTTATCCATTGCATTTTGCATATGGGGTTTGTTTTATTTAAGTGTTACAGGGTTCAATAGCATGAGTATGCTCTGTGTTGTCCCTATGCAACGTTGCAAGTACGCTAATAGTATGAAAATCATGAAAAAAATTGGTTGTGCACATCCACATTACTGATTTGATTAAATAAATTGTTTGTGCACTTGTGGAAATTCACATTTGCATTACATCCTATGTATGTGATATCAAACGAGTATCAACTCCTCTTGGATTGTATATCACTTGGTTTCTTAAATATTGACCCACATTGAGAGTGTGAGATATCCCAAGCTATAGGGTTAGTACATTTGTTTCTTTGGGGACTAATACAGTGAGGATATAGATTATCTCCTAGAACGATTGATGATAAGACATGACTATGTATCATATGTGTTATATGTTTGAATGGCACATCTTGGGGCCAAATCCTTGAGGTGTAGGAGAGCCATAATGGGCCATGACAGTCAGTTGAGGGGTGCTCTTTATATATGTGCTACAAGGTGCTAGGCACCATTATGTTTAGGTACTCCCTATGTGACGATTTGGGAAGGGATCCGTTGGACTATAAATGGTACAAACATGTGCATAAGCTAGATCAATATGGTTAGCCTCCAGACACTCCTAGCCTTGAGGCTGTGGAGTGTTTTGGTTGAGCATAGAGGCGTAGCTAGAGCTTGGATAGAGCTTTAGAGCCAGTGTCAGGTCCATTTTTGGTCATGCCATATATAGTAGTAGAAGTTTTCTCTTGAAAGATCACCTTGTGTACCTCAACAACATGCTCATGCTACTTATACATTTTCTTCTCATGGAAAACAACATCATAGCTACAGATAAACTTTTGAGCCTATAGTTTCGATAGGGGAGAGCCATCTCACATGCATTTTCTCCTATGGAAAACAATATCATAGCTACATATAATCTTTTGAGCCTATGGATTGCATAGGCGACAGCCATCTCACCTGCATCCCCATAACCAAGAAAGATGCATTTCCTAGACTTAGAATCAATCTTATTGCATTTGTCCTTGGGTACATGGTAGAAATCCTTACAGTAAAGATACACAAATGAGCATATGAGGGAGCTTTTCTAGAACATACCTCCTTTGCAACAACTTGATAGTCAAGAGCAATGGGGGGACCAATTAACAAACTGTATGACAGTAGTAACTCCCTTAGTCCAAAAATACTATGGTAAGTCTATTTAGGTAAACATATTATGAACTTGCTCTTGAATTTTTCTATTCATGCACTCAGCCCATACCATTACGGGGTGGGATGTATAGGGCACTCAACTAATGCTTAATACTCCTTTCATCACAAAATTGCTCAAAGACTTTAGAGACATACTCACCCCCATTATCTAAGCTTAGGCATTTTAGCCTATATGCAAAATGTATCAAGAATCGCATGGTGGTGGGACTTGCTTAAGGTGCTGCACCATACACATAAGGGGAAGCTCACTCAATGAAACAAGAAAAGAGATGGAGGCCAAAACATTTTCTTGCTAGTTTTTTTCTTCTTCTTCTTCCACACATAATACAATATACACAAAGTGTAGATAAGATACAACATAAAGGAAAGTGACTTGCCAAGTCAAACAATACATAACTAACTATACTAACATTTGGTGCTATAACTATGCCTTTTGTAGGTAGGTGTAATAAACTAAATATAATAAGTGATAAGTCATTGGCTATGTGAGGATCATGATGACCATCGACATGCTAAGTGTAGACGTGCAGACCCATCTAGCCAAGTGGTCCATCATCAATGTTCACACGTGTTGAGCTTGCCATCTAAACACTCCCCCTCAATCTCAACTATATCTCTGCAACTCTAAGTAAGCTTCAAAACTTTTAAGCTTCTCTGCACCCAATGCTTTTGTGAAAATGTCAGCTATTTGATCCTCTGTGCTAACATATACCAAGTCAATCTCTCCTACAAGTACCTTCTCTCTCACAAAGTGGTAGTGCATCATCTTAATGTGTTTTGTCCTACCATGGAATACTAGGTTCCTAGCTAGCTATATGCTACTCATGTTGTCGCAATGAATGACAACTGGACCATACTTAATAAAACAATTATAGGTTGGTTTTTGCTACTCCATATAATTGTTGCACTACACAAAGAGAAAACATAAATCCACTACTAGATCTTCTATCTGACATGCTACTAGCCCAATCTGCATATGTCTATCATTAGGGGAGTTTTGAGGTCTCGAAAATGCCCTGTAAGAGATCCTAGAGAGAGAAAATAATTTAAGAAATAAAATCATTTTATAGAATTTTTAAAAGGTTTATATTTTGGTAAGTTAAAATATCAAAATTCGTTAATAAGTCATTGTCGTGATATTCTCGTGGTCACATCAAACCTAGAAATCTAGGTCACCATAAAGTTGGCAAGGTTGTCATAATGAAGATCTTACCTCTCCTCATTAAAGTGAAAAGTAATATTCAATTTGAATTTTGGTGGATACTCGATTGCCTCCCTCCATCGTTTCTCTCTTCTTTTTTTCTCCTCCTTAGTAGTCTCTTCTTTGTTTTCGTTCTTGCTTCTAATCATATCCTTAGCTATGGATCAATCACCCAATGATCTCTGTAACTCAGTTATGGATCAATCATCTAATGATCTCTGTAGCTCTCATAAAAGACCTCTCTATCATCTTCATATTGAGTTGGATAGTGAGTATGAACCAATAAGAAAGAGAACAAAATCTATCACGGTTACAGAGTCTATGAAACATATACTGAGGTTTGAAGGAAAGAATAATATTGATCTTTGGTTAGATGGAAATCTATATCCCAAAGATCCTAGCAGAAATAGCACTCCTCCTTTCTATAATAGCTCATCATTAATGAGGTTTATTGGTGATGGCTATAATGGATTTTTAGGTTATACACTTAATCTTGTTGCAGAAAAGGATATCCTTGGACTAGAGAATCATCTTTTGATGAAACACAATATAGAGTTGTTGCAGAAGCTAGAGGATTGTCAACAAAAAATTCATTCATTGGAAAAGCGTATCAAAGCTTATCAACGAAAGCAAACTTTATTAGGCCTTTGAAATCGACAAAAAGCTCTTAAAAATATTGAGAATCTCAAACGAGGAGGAGGAGGCTATGGTAAAAGAATCCAAGTAGCAAGGTATATTTTTTTTCACTTGAAAAATCTTAAATATGGCTTTATTTAAATTACTTGCATTGATTTGTGATGTTAATTTTGCTTAGATCTCTTCTACAACCAAATGCAAGTGAAAGAGATTCTTTAAAAGCAGCTCAGTTTTATTATCATCTTCTTCCTTCAGTAGTTTCAAAGGATATTTTAGAGAAGAAGAAATTTAAAAAGGAAAAGAAACAATGCTTGGAGTCATTTGTAAAGGATCATTCTTTGGATTCTGAGTTAGTACAGAAGACACTGGATAGTATTGGTATCAGTTGAGATGCTTATATGCAACTTTTTCAGCTTTTACAATCAAATATGAAGCAAGGACAGGTACGCAATTGCATACTTCCGAAACCATTTGTGGTTAGGACTATCAGACAGAGAGTTAATAACAAAGTGATGGAGATTCTAGGTGAGCCTTTTCATATCAAGGCTAGCTTCAAGGGCAAGAAAAAGGAGGTTACATTCAATGAATTTAACAATATTTTCCTTGACTTGTCCACCCTACAATGCTTAATGATCAAATTTTATGACTTGTCAGGCAGAGGCACAGGGAGTGGCTAGATTTGTGATTAAACTTGACGAAAGTGAGATTCTGAAATGTAAAAAATTGTAGAGAATCTCTATCACCTTGATGAATAGAGCACTTTCGTCAGGTCATTACAATCACTCAACATAATTTAGTGTTCAATCTGAATATAACATCTCGTGGCTAGGAGCATTTTAGGTAGATACTGAGAATTTTAATATACTATATTGGGTTTTTCATCAAACATCAATACCTAATGTTATTCAAAGGCAACAAGCAGGAGAAGAGCTATTTGTTGAAGGATTTGGGAACTACAGGATTGAGTGGCACATAGTTGGTGACCTAAAGACACTCAAATGTATGTATAATGTATCAAAGGGAGCCAACTCGAGATCTCCTTGCTTATACTGCATGTCACCAGCTGCAAAGTTAAACTCAAGCAATTGGAATAGAGCTCCCTCTAGGCACAATAAGGATCCACAGTTTAAACCAGTCTTGGACATTCCTTTAGCAAATGCCCATATTTGTACACTTTATGCACTTTGCAAGATAATTGAAAAGCTTGTTCATCTCTATATAGGATTTGCATGGAAGCTGAAGCCATTATCAACTAGAACAGATGCTATAACAAAGGTTGAAAAAGTCCTCTCTTGAATTGGTTTGCATGGTAGCAATGTTGTTATTGAACCAGATCTTCAGAAGTCTAAGGATGGTAATTGTGTCCCAAAAAAACCATCTATTGGTGGAGTGAAGGCTAGAAGGTTTCTAGGCTTTCATAGGAGACTTGGCAAGATAAACTCGAGAAATGGTGGCTCAACTATTAAATTTAATTAGTGGAAATCCCTACATAATGCAGTTAAGGATCACACTGATAATGGACAAGCTCGGAATAGAAAATCTAAAGTTTGGGAAACACTAGACAAAGTGTTTTTTTATTGTGATAAGACTAAATGGAATGACAATGATCTCAAAGACTTTAAAAACCAATTGAACCTTTTCAAAAAGGCGATGACAGAAGCTTGGGGTGATCAACACTTTACTCACTATATGGTAAGAAGTTTGTATATGTTTGTTTCTTCATTGTCGAACTCATATAATGTTTTTTAATAACTTTCTATACAACCATGCTCCATACTTTATTAAACAATATGGATCTCTATCTATCTGGTCAACCCAAGGTATGGAAAAATCACATTATCAAGCAAGAACAAAATATTTCAGACACACAAGACATGGAGGTGAAAGACACAAAGCCAACAGTTTATTAGAGGTCTTTCAATGGTTCTATCGACAAATTTGGCATAAATTCAAGCTTAAAGATACAACCACATCAAGCAATACATCATCTTTAGCAAGGACTATACAAATTGTTACCCAAAGAAGAAAAGATAGATATTTAAATTCTTGTGCAAAGCAAAGATTTACAGAATGGTTACAAACCAAACAAAGAGTTGGGAAAAGATGGGTTTCAAGAAACCCTTAATCTTTGGCATCTTCTAGTCTGATTGTGTTGCAGAAGAGTCCTTAGTTTCAGGCACCTCAACAGGGCCTTCAGAGGAGTCCTTGGTTTTCGGTAGCTCGACAGGGCCTCTAGAGGAATCTTTTGTTTCATCCCACTCAATAAGACCTCTGTATTTCAAAAACTCTTGTTTCCGATAGCCTGGAAGAATCTTCAAATTCTTACTATCTCCTACATAAGAGAGCAAATAGGAGCCAAGAACTCCAAAATATCCAGCTCTAGATCCACTGTATCCAGGCATGAAGCCAAAAACTCTTATGGCTTCTTCCTTCTCTACTAAAATGATCTTGTCCAAACCTCTGCTGAAAACTTGAGATCCAATTACCTTTAAGATAGCTCTCAAAGCCATCATTGGTAGACTTGGAGAGCTTGATAATCTACTATGATATATTACAATTGTTTGATTGTTTAAGTTTCCAATATAATGGCCAAGGCTTTGATTTTTTCCAAGCTTCATTGGCCTAGAGCCCTTGGCCCTTCCAAGAAAGTTGTCGAGATCTTCAATCTCAATCTACACAACAAACCACAACAGTACAAGATATAAGATATTTATCTATAATGCATAATAAAGTCTAACATAAACTCAATGGGTAACTTCGAATTATATCTCATACCTTAGGGTGTTCGTCTTCTTCAAGAAGACTATCATCATAAAGATTTATTGAACTCTTGGGCTTCTCATCTGATGGAGACTTCAATCTCTCTTCATACCCTACATCATCAATATGAAGTTTCTTCTAGACCTGCAAGAACTCTTCTTCTGTAGTAGGTAGCCCCCCCTTTTCGTATTCTATGATCTGATTAATACATGTATGTAAGGCTATAGAGCTATCTTGGAAATTCTCTCCCTCAACATCAAGACTTGCTAGTGGTTCTTGTTCATAACCTATAAAATTCATGTCATTTTTGCCCCAACTTGCAAGGATTGCTAAGCAATAATCTTCTCTAAGATAAAAAAGATGTTGAATATCATTTAGCAACACATATCTCTTCTTGTTGATAGGATAAGTGGAAAATGTTAGAACACATGCAAGAGGACCTTCTTCATCAACTTATGCACTTGGCTCAATCTCCTTTTCTTCCACCATTGTGATATTATCACTCTTGAACAAACCTACATCAAAACCTTGGACAAGTTGATTCTCAACATCTTCTTGGAACATCTCCTCCTTCTCTTCGACCTCCTTATCCATACTTGCAATATCCTCTAGCTTTCCCTGTTGATCTATATCTGGAGAAGAATTTTCCATGTACTGAAGATACACAATAAATCCAACGTCCTTGTGGATCAAAAGGCATTGGTGTTGATACCTGTGGAAAGGGCAACATGTTTCTTTCTTTCTGAATTCCTCATCAATGAGGTTGAACTTGCCTAGCAAAGTTGACCTGGATGTACTGGTGGCTCCCATGACATCACTATAATGAACAAATCCATTGACTTCCAAACCTTGCACATGTCTATCATAAAAACATTTGTACTCCTTAAGTTTATCTTCAAGATCCTCCAATAACTCCTTCAAATCAAAAGGAACATTGAAAATTTCCCTAATATAGCCAAACTTGGAAGAATTTCCAGTGGCGTGTAAGAAATCAAAGAGCCTATCATCAGATGTCTCCATGAGCTCCTCCTTATCCATTCCCTCCAGAGATAGCTTCCTCTTTGTCATCTTGACCAGGAAAAGATTTATCCCTGAAAACAAAGCAGAATGGCAACAATATCCAATAAAACAAGATGGAACCATGGAAAGAGGCCCCAAAATTGCATTTTTCAAGACAAAAAATCCAAAAAAGGAGAATTTTTTTAGTTGACCGGTGAAACGCGAAAATTAAAGTGTCCAAGGCGAATGCCTGTGAAGAAATCACGTTTCACCGGACACTACTTGAAGACAAAAATTATTTCAATATCTCACCGGTAAAACGCAATACTTAGCGAAATATCACAGGGACATTATTTCGCGTTTCACCAGTCAAAAGATGCAAATCAAGAAGAGAAACATGAACTTTAAATTAATTCTATGGAAACACAAAAATTTATGATAAAATCCTTTCTGGAAAAGCTATGCTGCTTTTAAAAGATACAAAGCACATAACATCTGTAATTATTCAAGTGTTATTAAAAATTCTTTCTATATTAATCAAATTTATTTTGTTAAAATACTTGTAATAAAAAAAATTTGTTACCTATCAAAGATTGTTGAACTGCTCTTCACATAGGAAGCAAGGACCTTGAAGGGAAGTCGAGACAAAATTTCGGCAGAAAGGAAGACAATGTCGGAGAAATGGCTTCGAAAGGCTTTTATATTGACCGTTAAGCATGTGGTGATAGTTCCAACGAAAAAGTTTGTGTAATGATGGAAAAATAAACAGGACCGCAAATTTGGATGAAATTTCCAATATTTTTACATGCACGAAATACCTCAGAATACGTGCACACGTGTCTCACTTAATACACCGTATCAAACTCCTCAGAAGACGTGCGCACTCTCTTTTTTCGAAAATACGTCACATGTGTGTTACATAACACTTTGCCAAGTAATGCTTGTACCATCGATGAAAAATTTTCGGTAAGCGAGAATACGTCACACGTGTATTACTTAACACTTTGCCAAGAACGTTGAGTCCAGTGCAAATTCACCGCCTTCGCCTTTCACCGCATTTCCAACAAGCAGAAAACATTACTACTCCACCTTTACCTTTGGTGTTCCTTCCAATCTCCAAGCATTTCACTGTTTCCCCAACAAAGGAAACCTTCGAGCATATTCTCGTCACTAGGCTGAGATTGTGAAGAACAAGCTAAAAAGAAGGTATGGTTTTTTGCATCCTGCTTTTCAATAACAGGCTCCATTCAATGCATTTTTTTGATACTTTTCCTTAATCCTTTATGTTATTATGAGCTTATCAGCACTACAAAAGAAATTTTTCCATAGTGGGAGCATTCCTTAATGTTGTGGAGATTTAAGGCAATCTTCAAACTTTTTTCCTAATTCTGTGGATATTTTATGTAATTTTTGTCAAGATTGTGGGAGAGAAGGAAGGAGTCTCACTTGTAGCTTTCTTGCTTGCACAATGGGGGAATACACAAAGAGTGGAGGCTGAAAACAGTTTTCCTCTTCTTAGTTGCGTAAGCCAAAAGAACTCACTTACAAAGAAATAGAAGAACCCTATATATGGGTCTCAAACCAAACTCAACTAACTAAGGTGGCATGCTAACTGAGCCACGAACTAGAGTAGATAAGGATAGCTGTCATGTAGCTATTATTCATGAGCGGTGTACCAACCGCATCTGCAACTGACAAGTCGGTGACATAAATACACAACGGTCACCCTGGCATATCACGAGTGGAGCTCGATCTATCAACACTCCCCCTCGAGCTCAATCCCAATTCCTGCACACCAAGCAGGTCTCTGAACTTGCGCAGCTTCTCTGCGCCCAATGCCTTCGTAAATATGTCAGCTACCTGATCCTCTGTGCTGACATAAACTAGATCAATAAGACCTAGTAAAACCCTCTCCCGCACATAGTGATAATGCACCTCAATGTGCTTTGTTCTAGCATGATAGACTGGGTTATTTGCCAAGTGTATACTACTCATGTTGTCACAATAAATGACAACTGGTCCATCTGTAGACTGATGCATATCATAAAGTAGCTTGTGCAGCCAAGCTACTTCACATGCAGCCATTGCTGCACCCCTGTACTCAGCCTCTGTGCTAGACAAGGCAACTGTAGGCTATTTCTTGCTCCTCCAAGTGACTGCAGCACTCCCAAAAGAGAACACATATCCACTAGTAGATCGTCTATCAGAAATGCTACCAGCCCAATCAACATCAGTGTATCCATGCAACTGTATCTGAACCCCAGTCTCACAAAATAGTTCATACTGCAATGTGGACTTCACATACATGAGTATGCGTCTAGCCGCATCCAAATGCGGTTTCTTTGGAGCCTGCATAAACTGACTTACCAATCCAACAACATAGCTCAAATCTGGCCTGGTAATAGTCATATAAATCAAGCTTCCTACTATGCGTCTATACATAGTAGGGTCTTCTAGAAGCTCACCTGCATCTGCGCTCAGCTTCACATTCTGCTCCAAAGGAACTGAAATAGGCTTACAGCCTGTCATCCCATATTTGGACAGCATGTCCAATCCATACTGCCTCTGCAAGAGCTGTATCCCACTTGGTGATCTAATCACCTCAATGCCCAGGAAATAACGCAGCTCTCCCAAATCCTTTATCTCAAACTTTTTCTTCAATAGCATTTTCACATGAAGGATATCTTCATCACTGTCACCTGTCATAATCAAATCATCAACATAAATGACAAGCAGCATAATACCTTTCTCTGTTTTTCTCACATAAAGTGAGAAATCTGCCTTGGAAATCTGAAAGCCAATAGTGACAAGATACTGTTATATCTTGTCAGACCATGCTCTAGGTGCTTACTTCAAGCCATACAAGGCTTTCTTCAACCTGCAAACAAACTTAGGATGAACAGCATGCACATAACCTGGTGGCTGCTCCATATAGACCTCTTCTTGCAAATCACCATGCAAAAAGGCATTCTTTACATCCATCTGATGTAAAGGCCATCCCTTTGATGCAACCATAGCAATGACTGCTCTTACGGTTGCCATCCTTGCAATCGGACTGAATGTTTCTTCATAATCAATGCCATATATTTGTGCATACCCCTTGTCTACTAATCTTGCCTTGTATCTGTTCACAGAACCATCTGCATTGTGCTTCACCTTATAAACTCACTTACAGCCAATTGCATTCTTATCTTTAGGCAAAGGTACCAACTCCCATGTAGCATTTGCCTCCAAGGCATCCATTTCTTCATCCATGGCTTTCTCCCATTTTTCTTTTCCCATGGCTTGCTCAAAAGAAGTGGGTTCTGGTTCCTGTATCACTTTGACTATATATGCATAGTGGATGGCTGTAAATCCATCATATTTCATCATATCCACAGGATACCTAGCTCTGGTAGACCTACGCAAAGTAGGCTCACTTCCAGGTGCTCTCAAAACATCCCTGGTCTTCCTTACTCCAGGTGTAACAATAGAGGGGATACCCAACTCATCATCAATGCTCTATTCTGAGCCATTGGATTCACCATCCACATAAGAGTGACCCGCATTCACATCAAATATGGGCTGATCAACCTTCTCTTTTCCTTTTTGTGATACCTGCATACCACTATCTGCATTGCTTTGAGAAGATTCTCCTGATCTCAATCTGCCTATCCATGGCGAAGAATGTGAACCATTGCTAGAGGACGCTCCAGGTTCACTAATATTTTATGACTGCTGCTGTGAATTATGTGCAGCATTACCATTTTGTGTATCTACATCATCAATCACATTTACTGGTTTATACCAGCTACTCATCTCATAAAAAACAACATCTCTGCTCACTGTAAACTTACGAGTAGAAGGGTTATAGCATCTATACCCTTTTTGCTGCAGAGAGTAACCAATAAAGATGCACTTCTCAGCTTTTGGATCCAACTTGAATCTCAACTCATCTGGCACATGTACATAGGCAATGCAACCAAAAATTTTCAAATGAGAAATATCTGGTTTCCTACCAGTATACCTCTCCTCTGGAGTCATCCCATGTATTGCTGCAGTGGGAGACCTGTTCATTATGTAGACTGCTGTAGCAACTGCCTCAGTCCAATAAAAATCTGGCAAGTCTTTTTCATTGAGCATGGCTCGAGATACCTCTCCAATATGCCTGTTTTTTATTTCTGCAATTCCATTTGGTTGTGGGGTATGACTACATGAATATTGCTGCTTTATGCCATGCTCCTGCAAGAACCTTGCAAACTCATTTGAGAGGTACTCTCCCCCTCCATCTGACCTTAGGCATTTTATTTGCAGGCCTGTTTCTTTTTCAACCATAGCTTTAAGAGTTTTGAAATGCCCAAAAACTTCACTTTTCTTTTTCATAAAATACACCCAAACTTTTCTGCTATAGTCATCAATAAAAGTGACAAAATAATGGCAGCCTCCAAGAGATGCAGCTTTAGTAGTCCACACATCAGAGTGGATTAATTCCAATGGCTTCTCACTCTCTTGAACATGTCTAGGAAATGGTTTCCTTGCCTGTTTTCCAAATTGGCAGGCTTCACATACCTTATGCATTTCTACAACCTTGAATTTAGGCAATCCTGCAACAATATTTTGGGCATGCATTGATTTTAGTCGCTGTACATTAACATGACCAATGCGTTTATGCCAGATATCAATATCTGCAACTACACCGGTCCCATGTGCAAACATTACTGCACTCAATTCAGACATGTCTGCATCCAACGTAAACATTCTGCCCTTCTTCTTTCCTTTTTCTATCAAGCGACCTTTATTTTTCATATCCTCAACAAAGCATCCATGAGGATTAAATCTGACCTGCAAGCTCTGCTCAACCATTTGACCAACAGAAACCAGATTCTTGGTGATATTTGGGACATGAAATACATCGGACAGGTATTTCTTTTTCCCATCCTGCATAGACAAAGGAATTTTTTCAATCTGCACAATAGGATGTGCAGTATCATCACCAGTCTCCACAAATCCTGGTTTTTCCATTTTCCTTGCATCCTCCATCCATTCTGCATGACCTGTCATGTGGTTTGATGCACCTGAGTCAACATACCATACATCATTGCTTTCTTCTGCACTTGTCACAGAATTGTTCATGTGCTGCACCATAAACAAATGCTCATTTCTGTCATCACCCTGTCTACTAGAAGATGCATAATTCCCTTGTTGCAGTTTTCCATTCATGATGTCATTCTGCTTTTTATAGCAATCTTTAGCCATATAACCCATTTTACCACAGTAGTAGCATTCAACATTGCTGTTTGCATTTTGGCCTCTTTGCCATCCACCACGACCTCTTTGGCTCCCCCTGCCTCTAGAGTTACCACGTCCTCCTCCATAGGACTGGTTTTCTTGGGTTTGCTGCATATTCTGATTTCTACCACGGTCTCCAAATTGGCCTCCTCTACCTCTGCCTCTACCTCTTCCAGCATTTGAGTAGAAGACAGCTTCTTTTGAAGTTCCTCCTGAAGAAGATGCACCACCATTTCTCTGCTCCTCAGAAATTAGAAGAGCAATCAACTCCTCAAAATCAGGAAATCTTTCACGGACGGAAATGGATGTTCAAAACTGTGCATAATCCTTTCCTAGACCATTCAAGGTCACAGAAACTAAATCATCATCTTCCACTGGCAACCCAATGGAAACAAGTGCATCTGCAATCTTATTCACCTTCATGTGGTATTCATTGATGCTCATACTTTTTCTTTGCACATTGTGCAACTCTTGCTTGAGCTGCATTTTCCTGGCTTGCGTATTTGTGCTATATATTTTTGACAGAGTATCCCATGCCTCCTTTGGCGTACTTGCATCTTGAATATGCACAATCATAGAGTCTGAAATACTGATAGACAGCCAGTACATAACTTTCCTAGCTCTCTCATGCCATGCTTTAAATGCCTGCATTTGCTGTTGATTGGGAACATCAGGAAGAACTGGTTCTTCTTCATTTTCTGCAACAAATTTACAATATCATTTTCCCATAAGAAAATTTGTCATTCTAAACTTCCATGCTTGGAAGTTGTTCTTGTCAAGTTTTTTAGTGACAATCTGTGAGAGAGAATCAGATGCCATTACAGAACACTGCAAAAAGTTCTACCACTGCAAAGAACACAGCTTCAGCCTCACAAAGGCAAATCTGCAAAAATGACAAAAGTGGTATTTGACCACACAGTCACTTCCTAGTGACGATTTTGCATCAATAGGCAACAGGGATGATTCTGTAACTCCCAATGTCTCTGCACACAGGCATACGATGCAATTTCTACAGTAACTTTTCACCGACTTGTAGAACAGTGGCTGCACAGCATAAAACTGGGCCTTTTCTTGAGTGCGTGCAGAAAATTTCCGCCTCCAAAATAGGCCCCGAAATGGCCTCAAATCAAAAAAACAGGGTCGCCAAGGGCTCAAGCCCTTTCCCGCAGCATATACTGCCCTCTTGCTTCACCGCGAAGGGCGTCTCAACCAGAACACTGCGAGCTTGGCTTGCTTTCTTGAGCTCCTTACCACGAACAAGGCTCTGATACCATGTCAAGATTATGGGAGAGAAGGAAGGAGTCTCACTTGTAGCTTTCTTGCTTACATAATGGGGGAATACACAAAGGGTGGAGGCTGAAAACAGTTTTCCTCTTCTTAGTTGCGTAAGCCAAAAGAACTCACTTACAAAGAAATAGAAGAACCCTATATATGGGTCTCAAACCAAACTCAACTAACTAAGGTGGCATGCTAACTGAGCCACGAACTAGAGTAGATAAGGATAGCTGTCATGTAGCTATTATTTATGAGCGGTGTACCAACCGCATCTGCAACAACTGACAAGTCGGTGACATAAATACACAACGGTCACCCTAGCATATCACGAGTGGAGCTTGATCTCTCAACAATTTTAAAAGATTTTCTTAGATTAAAGATTTTTTTTTCTTGGTTTTGTCAATTTCTTTGCTATTCATGAGTTGTCCGGTGAAACGCGAAAAGAATGTGCTTCAAGGAGGCCTCCTGTCTTAAATTCGCGTTTCACTGGACACAATGGACAACAAGTCCAGTGAAACGCGAAAAGAAGCAGCTGCAAGGAGGCGCCTTACCTGACACTCGCGTTTCACTGGACATGCTGGAGAAAAAGTCAGTTGAAACGCAAAAACGACATGCAGCATGGATACCTCTTGTCTGAAACTCGCATATCGCTGGACATGCTGGAGAAGAAGTAACATGTCTTTTTTTGGCAGATGGCTAGGACTAAGGCAACAACAAGAAAGGAGAAGATTGATTCTAGGGGCTTAACATCAAAGATTCATCAATCTTCAAAGCCTCAGAAGCTCTCTAGAAAGTCAAAGCCAAAGAGAAAGTTTTCTTAAAATGTCAGGTGCCTAAGGGAGATTAGAAAGGCAGTAAAGGCTCTTGACAATGCAATTCCAAAGTTGTCTTTTCAGAGGCTTGTCAGGGAGATTTGTGACAAATATAGTTTGGATAGTTTCAGATGGACAAGAACAGCTCTTAATTGTATACAAGAAGCCACATAGGATTTTTTAGTTGAGTTTTTTCAAGATGCCTATATTTGTGCTGCTCATGCTTATACGCTCACACTCATGGACAATGACATGGTAATTCTTAGGAGGCTAAGATATAGATTTTCAAAGGTCCTTGAGCCAATTCCCCTCACTGATGTGAAGACATTTAATATCCTTAATGTGCCCCCAGCTAGGAGAAAGAAAGATGATTCTGGTCTCAGGGTTGAGGATGTCACCCATGAGAGGGATACAAGGCAACATGAAAAAGAAGAGAAAGCTAAAGAGGAACATGCAGATAAATGGAGAGAGTATAGGAGGCAAAGGGTTAAAGAAAGGGAAACAGAGCAACTAGAGTCCTTTGAAAATGAGCTAGCCACCCTTCTTGAAGCAGCTAATCCAAAAGGATTCAATGTGTTTTGTTTTTTACCTAGTGACTTAGGCAAAAGAACTGAGGTTATCTCCTTTGATGCTGCATGTGTTCAGATTCTTAAGGATAAAAGAAGAGAAATAAATGATAGTATTATTCTTGTTGGCCTAAGGTATATCCATCCATAATTACTTATACTTTTTGACATTTTTTTAACAATAAGATTTTTCTTGTTTATACTCACTATTTCTATGCATTTTCTAGGTGTATAATGCATGAGTTTCCTTTGGATATACAACAAAAAATTGAGGTTCTTGATCCATCTATCTCATTCTTTATGAGGAACGAGCTTGATACAAGTTTTATTGAGCACTGGTTCAATCTGATTGACTTCGATACATTGAAGCTCCTTATAATTCCATATAATGAAAAGTAAGTGATTCAATATTCTATTAGAGTTTTTGAGATTTTATCCTACTAATTTGTTGAGATATAATTGCTTTTAGTTCTCATTGGAGCTTGATTGCAATAGACCTTGTGGATAAGCAATGTTTTTTAATCAACTCTATGAAAGGAAGCCATGGAAATGCTAAATTGTAAGTTATATTATCTAAGGTCTCATTGATATTTCAATTCTTTTTTTTGTAAGCACTCTAAATTTCAACATATTTTATATATAGAGGTGCCAAAAGATTAATTGAAAAGCTAGAGAAAAGACCCCCTATGCCATTTGATTTGCTTGCAACAATGCAATATAGACAAGTTGCGGTAAGTTATTCATTAAAATAATTGAAACATAAGTTTATTCTATGAACTACCATCCATCCTCTTTATAGTTTTACTTTGTGTTGGTGGTTGCAGTGTCCCCATCAGGATAATAGCCATTCTTGTGGCTGGAGGGTGATTGCAAATGTTAGAAGAATGGTTAACTTTGTTTATCTTAATGATGATAAGCATGTAAAGGTAATATGAAAGATGCTAAACTTTAAGATAGATATTAATTACAAATAGTCCATTAATGATAAAAATATAGTCTATTGTAAGAACAATAATGAACTAAAACTCTTTTTTCTATAAATGTGGGACAGTTTTCGAAGGATTGCTATGCATCTGAGCGTGTTTGGTACGTCAGAGTAAAGCTCTTGAAGTATAAAGACATCAAAGAAAGGCAAAAGGACTCCTAGAAAGGATAGTTCTCCAAAAAAGAAATAGCTTTGCCATATCGCCTTGTAAGCCTTCATATATAGAAATTTTTCCTTCAGCCCTTGTATATCTCATAGAGATGGCAGATAGACATCTGCTACAAAATTTATACATACATTTTATATTGATAGTAAAGATATCTTTTCTTGAATGTCCTTGCAATGTATATTATTTTCTCTCCTTTTCGATATCTATAAAAAATAAATTACAAATGTTTGTTAGTTAGAAAGTGAGATCTTGATATACATCTAAGTAGATATAATATAATGTGAAAACTTACTCATTTCTTGTCAAGTTGGAATACAAAGGAGCATGGTAGTTCAATGTCTTCATTTTGTAAATCGATCCTCACTTGATGTAGCGTACATGATTTTTTGATCTTTAAGATTGCAATAATATCCTCGTTGAACCAAATATCAAGATCCACTATAGAATATTTGCTGAAATCATTATTTCTAGATCTCAGAAAATATCTTACATCTATAGCCCTCACTAGTAGCTGGACTTGGCAAAGGCCACTCAAAGCTTGAAAAATCTGGCAAAGGAAGGAGTTTTATTGATCCCCATTGGCAACGCCGCATAGGAATAACATAAGAATGGTCATAAAAGAAGAGCTTTTCTAAGTAGATTGCTCCTAGCCAGATTTACTACTGGAGTTGCTCACACTCAAATGTGATTTTGGTGAGCCGGCTTGCAAACCATCTAGTTCATGTTTGTGCATGTACTTGACACTCAAGAGTACATGGATATGATGCCACTACTTTAGGGATAGGGCTTCAGACTTAGCTAGGTGGCAAGCTTAGAGAGTTGGTTAATATTGGTCAACTTCATGATATATTAAGTGGGTGCAAATAGGCCCTTAGAGAGTGGATCATCAATGTTAGGATCTATGTTTGGTAGAGAGGCTAGTGGTAGAGGTGGAATTTTTGGGTGAGTCCATGTGGTCCTCATTTTTTAGGACTTGGTCTTTAAGATGCTACTCCACCTAGTCCTAAAAAATGAGGGTTAGGGTAGGGCTCATGTGACATTCTAGTCACAGGTTGAGACTCGGCAATGTTTGTCACACAAGTGGTGAAAGCTATTGAGCACGGGGTGAGGAGAGCAGGCAGGGGAAAGAGTAGAGTAAACTATTGGCCACACATTACCTTCATGGTTTTTGTATTGACCTGGGGCTAGGAGGGAAAACTTCTTTGGTAGCAAGTTGAAAGGCAGCCATAGAAGCGAGGATCAAGAAGGTGGATACACAAAGAACACAAAAAAAGTGGCAAAGAATCAGCAAAGCAAGCCTATGATTACAAGTATAAGATGACAAATAAGGGTGATGAGAGGAAGAAAGAGGCTATTGAGTTAATGTGAATGTATTATGGCAACTGCATATTTGCCACATCAGCAAAATAGGCCATAAAAGGTCATGATGAAGATACACTTTCCAAGATACCATGCCACTATCAGGGTATCATCAAATGAGTGGGATTTATAAATGAATAATATGTCACTATGAGATTGGTGTTAGAGTGAAGCAATACAGAAGTGAATGACGGAGACAAAGAGTGAACAGAGAGAGAAGAGAGAGAGAGAGGAAGAGAGAGTGAAACATAGAAAATCTATAGTGAAGAATGTTGTATAAAGATACAGAATTATACACGGGTACAGAGAGAATACCTACATATATCTCCACCTCAAAGATCTCGATCTCTACATCATCCCTGAGGGCAATCTCCATGGTCTACAGCTACATACAATCTGTGGGGCACATCTAACAAAGAATGATGGAGACAAAGCCTATAAATAGGCTGAAAATAATGGCAAAAAAAATACAGGTCGGCTACACTTAATGCAGCCGACTACTACAATTTGACTGCTACCACATGGCACCTGGCCAACTGCTTGCTACATGGCACCTGGCCAACTGCTTGCCACATGGCGCCTGCCTACCACATGGCCCTACTTGTCCAGATGATGACTCGCTAACACCCCCTCTCAGATCTTGGACAAGGCATAAGGCAGAGGGATCTAGAATGTTGGTGAAGTAGAGCTGAGGAAGTGCCTTTATAAACAAATCTGCAAGATTGTCCTCGATCTTACAATATTCCACATCGATGGTCTCATCCAAAAGCTTCTCCCCTGATGAAGTGGTATTGGATCTCTATGTGCTTCATCTGGGTATGGAATACAGGATTTTGTGCCAAGGCAAAGCAACTCTCATTGTTGCACCACAGAATAGTAGGACGAGTCTGGGGGCAGCCAAGCTCCTCCAACAATCATCGAAGCCACACAGTCTCACATGTGGTAAAAGACGTGGCTCGATACTTCACCTCAGTCACAAAGATAGTGCTACCATGGGATGCTTCTTGCTACTCCAAAAGATAACACATGTACCCAAGGTAAAAAAATAGCATGTAGTAGACCCTCCACATTGCGAGCCCAATCTGAATCACTCCAACCTACAAGAACAATATTGGAAGCACTTGTGCCTGCTGGATAAGAAATCCCCAGGTGTCGAAGGTCCCCCTCAAAAAACCGTAGTATCTCTGAGTAGCCTGCCAACACACCTGCTGAGGTGCACTCATGAACCTAGCCAAGAGACCTATAGAAAAATATAGATCAACTCGTGTGTTGAGGAGCCAAATCAATTATCCAATCAACTGATGCTAGCAGGTAGCATCCACCAAAGGAGAATTTGAGTGTGAAGTGGCCTTCCAGTTTGGATTCATAGGAGTAGAAATGGACCAATAATTCTCCATCTCAAAAGCACCAAGAGCTCCTATACATATCTCTACTAAGAGAAGAAAATCCCCCTATGAGTCTGATAAATCTCATGGCCCAAAAAGAAATGGAGAAGTCCTAAATTCATCATCTCCTCAAACTTTTGATGTAAGGCTGCCTTCATCTCTTTAACCTTCCGTGCATGGTTGCCTGTAACAATCAAGTCATCAACATACAAAACAAAAAACACATGACCACCCTCACAAGTGTGTACTTAAAGCTATGGATCAGCCCTAGAGTGTCGATATCCTAGCTATGCCTGGAGAAACGAATCAATCTTCTCATTCCAAGCACGCGGAGGCTACTTCAAGCTATACAAGGCCTTCTTCAACCTATAAACCTTCCCATCTAAGGAACCAAAGCCAGGAGCTACTCTAAATAGATCTCCTCCTTCAAATCACCGTTCAAGAAGGCCGACTTCACATCCAACTAAAAAATAGGCCATCTCCTATGACCAGCCACCAAGGCAAGAACAGCACAGATAGTCACCATACGAGCAATGGGGGAAAAAGTATCATGGAAATCAATACTTGGGTGCTGACAAAAACCTTTAGCAACAAGGTGAGCCTTGTGCTTGTCCAAGGAGCCATCACTATGATACTTAGTCTTGAAGACCCATTTGACAGCAATCACCTTCTTATGAGAGGGACAAGGCACAAGGTACCAAGTGCCATTCCGCTCAATAGCCTCCAACTTGGCTTCCATCACTTTCTACCAATGATCAGACTACAAAGGCTCTATCACACAAAGGTAGGCTCTCTATCCTCATAACATGGGACATCAAATAGTAGTTAGAGAAAACAACCTCCATAAAATGTGCCTAGTGCCTCCATGACATTCGCGGTCCATCCTATGATTGCCACTCCTCAGGGACCCCCTTGATCCCTGAATCTCAGAGCGTGTCATGAGCCCAATGAGGAGGAGGCTAGGCGCTTACCATTTGTTGAAGTTTCTAGAATGTCCACCGATAGCAAAGGACCAATTGGTGAATTCAGTAGCAGGGAACTAGGCTCCTCATCCAAAGAAGAGTCCTCAAGAGACATAGGCTCAAGAGGAACAGTCACTAGGGGCCACATATCACCAAGATCTCCAAGAATAGGGTAGTCCTGACCCCCCTGTGGGGTTGGGGTTGGAACCTCCACAAACCGAACATCATGGCTCGTGTAGACATCCCACTTAACAGGATCAAAAAATTAGTAGCCTTGAGACTATGAGTTGTAGCCCACAAACACCTATCTTTGTGGAAGCGACTTCAAATTTGTCATGTTGTGTCTTCGAGATGTGACATAGGCATCACACCCAAAAACCCTAAAATAAGAAACATCTGGCTTTGGCCCAAAGTATGCCTCATAAGGAGTCATACCAACAATAGAGGAACTAGGGGAACAATTAAGGATGTGAACTGTAGAAGCCATAGTCTCAGTCCATAGACACTAATGAGCCTGACGATGCTCCATCATGGTATGGGCCATCTTGATCACACTGTGATTCTTCTACTCCAAGATGTCATTCTCATGGGGGGTGTTTATATTAGCAAACTCTTGGTGAATACCACAATCTGCACAAAAATGAGCAAAATCATTAGAAACAAATTCTCCACCCTTATCCGATCATAAGGTCTTTAGCTTCTACCCCGATTCTCCTCAAAGAGCAACCAATCCTTAAAGTTGGAGAAAGCCTCTGACTTCAACTTCAAGAAATAGACCCATGTCGTCTTGCTCTAATCATCTACAATGAGTATGAAATACAAGCTCCCTCAAAGGGATTCCATCATCATTGGTCCACCAGCGGATACATGTCTGATAGAAGATCTACCAGCGGATACATGTTCTCTCTTGGTAGTGCAGCAGTTACTTGGAGCAACAAAAATCAATCTACAGTTGCTTTGTCGAGTACAGAGGCTGAGTATAGAGGTGCTACTATTGCAGCATGTGAGATAGTATGGCTATAAAAGTTATTGGCTGATTTAGATGTGCAGGTGGAAGGTCGAGTTGTCATTTATTGTGACAGTATGAGCAGTATACAGTTGGCTAGGAACCATGTGTTCCATGCCAGGACAAAACATATTGAGATACACAACCACTTTGTGAGAGAGAATGTACTAGTAGGTGAGATTGACTTGGTGTATGTCAGTACACAGGATCAGATATTTGACATCTTCACGAAGGCATTGGGTACAAAGAAGCTTCAAAAGTTTCGAAGCTTACTTGGAGTTGCAGAGATGCAATTGAGCTTGAGGGGGAGTGTTGAGATAACAAGCTCAACACATGCGGACATTAATGATTGTTGAGATGGCAAGCTCAACACATGTGGACATGGATGATGGACCGCCTGGTTAGATGGGTCCACACGTCTACACTTAGCACGTCGGTGGTCATTATGACTCTCACATGGCCACTGACTCATTACTTATTATATTCAGGTTGTTACACCTATTTACAGCTGGCATAGTTATAGTGCCAGTCGACTAGTGTAGTCGGTTATGCATTATTTGACTTAGTAGGCCACTTTCCTTTTATGTTGTATCTTATCTATACTTTGTGTATATTGTAAAGAGTGTGGAAGAAGAAGAAGAAATCAGCAAGAAAACGTTTTGGCCTCCATCTCTCTTCTTGTCTCTTGAGTGAGCTTCTCCTTGTGCATTCTGTGTGTGTTCGGCGCAGCATCTTGAGCAACTCCCTCCACCACGCGATTCTTGACATGGTATCAGAGCCACACCACTGAGAGAGGCTGATTTCGAAGGTTGAAGCAAAGGAGAAGAAGCAAGGTTCGAGCAAGCAAGCTACGGGTAAGAATCTCTCCCATTCTTCCACTCCTTCTCTTGGATAGTGCCTGTGGAGGCACCGGAAGCAGGGCAGAGCAAAAATCTCAGATTGCAGTGAGATTTGGTGTGCGCAAAGAGCACTGTATATTCTGCAGATATGCCCTTTAGGGCTTTTCCGCAGAGATTTTGGGCATTTGAGGCCGTTTCAGGGCCTGTTTTAGAGCCGCAAGGTTGCGGACAGCAGTTTCGGGGTACACTGTGACTTCGACTGTATTGACCGAACGTGGGTGCACAGGTTACAGATTTCAAATCTGTAAGTTCAAAGGTGTTTACCAGTGAGTAAACACAAGGTTTATCTGCAAACTGGTTGCGGATTGCATGTATTGTTGAGCAGACAGTGAAAAAGGCTGTCTGGTGAATTGCTGTGTACTATAGGTCGAGGGTTGCAGAAGATTTGCTTGCTGTTTGGTATTATTCTTGTGATAATGGCAGAGAACAGCGGAAGCCCCATCATTGAGAAGCTTGATAAGAACAACTACCCTTCATGGAAGTTCCGTGTCACGAACTTTCTTATTGGAAAAGGCCTCTACGAGTTCGTTTCAGGTGAAGAAAAGGAGCCGGAGGTGAGTGATCCTCCAACTGCAGAAGAGATAAAGGCACGAAAGGAATGGAATGCAAAAGACAAGAAGGTCATGTATTGGTTGTCTGCAGTAATTGACAATAATATGTTGGGACACATTAGAAATGCAGAGAATGCATATGCAGCTTGGACCATACTTGAAAGTATGTTTTCTGTAAATACAAAGGCACGAAAGATTCAACTCAAGCAAGAGTTGAATACATTGAAGAAAGGGAAGATGTCTATAAATGAGTATGCACTGAAGGTAAGAAGCATTGCAGATGCATTGGCAGCGATTGATGCAATGCCTGATGATGATGATTTGGTGTCGTCTACCTTGGGTGGACTTAACAATGAAAAGGCTTGGAAGTCTTTTGTAACTTCCGTATATGTCAGAAAGCCATTTCCAGATTTCGATGAGTTGGTCTCCCTTATGATCACTGAAGAGATCAACATGCAGAGTGAGACATCTGAAAGAAGCGGTGAACAGGTCCAAGCTTTCTACTCCAGTTCAGGAAGGGGACGTGGCAGGTTCTCTTCAAGAGGCCGTGGTACAGGACGTGGTAGTGACAACCAGCAAAACAGATTGAATCAGCAATTTGGCGATATGCAGGTTTCAGGAGGTCGTGGTAACTTTAGAGGCAGGGGGAGCTTTAGAGGAAGAGGTGGATGGCAGAACAGAGGTTCTAACAACTCTGGTATTGTGTGCCACTACTGTAGCAAAATAGGTCATATTGCAGCCCAATGTTATGCTAAGAGAGATGATATCCGCAGTGGTAAGTTGCAGCAAGGAAACTATGCATCGTCTTCACGACAGAATGAAGACAAAAATGAACGTCTGTTTGTTATGCAGCATATGCTGAATGCTGTTACAGGAAAGGGAGCACATGACGATGTTTGGTATGTTGATTCAGGTGCATCCAATCATATGACCAGCCATGCAGAATGGTTTGGAGAGATGCAAAATTTGCAGAATGCAGGTTATGTGCAGACAGGTGATGACTCATGCCACCCAATTTCACATATTGGAAAAGTTCCCTTGTCCTTGCATGATGGTAAGACAAAGAGTCTTTCAGATGTATTACATGTGCCATCTATTACAAAGAACTTGGTGTCAGTCGGTCAAATGGTAGAGCAAGGGCTGCAAGTCAGATTTAATGCAAAGGGCTGCTTTGTAGAAGACTTCAATGACAAGTGCAGGTTGGTAGCAAAGGGAAGTAGAGTTGGACGTATGTTCACTCTAGATGCTGGAATTCCTACTATGAATGCGGCTATGTATGCCAAAGGAAAAGGTGTTGTTGCAGACATTGAAATTTGGCACAAATGCATTGGACATGCAAATGTACAAAGGCTGAAATTAATGCAGTCCAAAGGGTTGGTTACAGGTTTGCCTACTTTTAAAGTTGCAGAATTTCAGAAGGTATGTGAAGCATGTCAGTTTGGTAAGCAGGCAAGACAACCCTTTTCACATGACAGAGATGTAAGCAGAAATATCCTTGATGTTGTGCATACAGACATTTGGGGGCCTACACAAAATGTATCTCTTGGAGGCAGTTCATACTTTGTCACATTCATTGATGATTACTCTAGAAAGCTGTGGGTATATTTTATGAAGGAAAAGAGTGAAGCGTTTGAGCACTTTAGAACTTTCAAGGCTGCAGCTGAAAGAGAAACAGGCTTGAAAGTAAAGTGCCTGAGGTCAGATGGAGGGGGAGAGTACCTCTCAAATGAGTTCAGTGATTTTCTGAGGTCTCATGGGATAAAGAGGCAGTTCACATGCAGGTATACCCCACAGCAAAATGGGGTTGCAGAAAGGAAAAACAGGCATATTGCAGAAGTTGCACGCGCCTTGATGGCTGAAAAGAATATGCCTAAGCATTTTTGGTCTGAGGCTGTTCATACTGCTGTTTATATTATGAACAGAACTCCCACAGCTGCAGTTCATGGTATGACCCCCGAAGAATGTTTTACAGGTAAGAAGCCTGATGTTTCACACTTGAAAGTATTTGGCTGCATTGCGTATGTTCATGTGCCAGATGAGTTGCGGAAGAAACTGGATCCAAAGGCTGAAAAGTGTATATTTATTGGATACTCTTTAGAGCAGAAAGGGTATCGCTGTTACAACCCTGTCACATGTAAGTTCAGAGTGAGCAGGGATGTCATCTTTGATGAAATGAGCAGTTGGTATGCATCTAGTGGTGATGCATTGGATGTTGATGATGATCATGACACTCATATGCAGGCTGAAAGGCAAGAATCACGGACTCTTAGTGGACCAGATACATCATCTGGTAGTCCTTGGTCTGGGAGACTAAGGAGTACCTCTACATCTTCGGGTGCATCTAGTAGCACTACAGGTAAAGACAAAGGAAAGAATAAAGTGTCAGAAGGCATTGATGCAGTTCTTGATGGAGACTCCAGTGGCTCAGAGAGCTTGGATGATGAGCTTGGCATTCCTTCAGTGAGGACTCCAGGTGTGCAGAGAGCACGTGTTAATGCAAAGACTCCATTGAGTGATCCAGTGGTACGCAGGTCTAGCAGGGTGAGATATCCTGTTAAAAGATTTGGTTTTGAGGGTTATGCAGCTCACCATTATGCTTATATGGTGAAACTAGTTGAGGATGTTGAGCCCACATGTTTTGAGGAGGCTGTTGGTCATGCTCATTGGGATGCAGCAATGGATGAGGAGATGGCTGCATTAGAGGCCAATAAGACTTGGGATCTAGTATCATTGCCAAAGGGAAAGAAAGCTATTGGATGTAAGTGGGTTTATAAGATTAAGCACAATGCAGATGGTTCTATTAGCAGGTACAAAGCTAGGCTGGTTGCAAAAGGCTATGCCCAAACATATGGCATAGATTATGATGAAACCTTCAGTCCAGCTGCTAGGATGGCAACTGTCAGATGTGTGATTGCTTTGGCAGCAGCCAAAGGTTGGAGATTGCAGCAAATGGATGTAAAGAATGCCTTCTTGCATGGTGATTTGCAGGAAGAAGTGTATATGGATCAGCCAGCAGGTTATGAAGATTTAGAGCATCCCACGTATGTGTGCAGGTTGAAGAAGGCACTCTATGGGCTCAAGCAAGCACCAAGAGCATGGTTTGACAAGATCAGAGAGTATCTTGTCAATATTGGCTTTTATGTTTCTGATGCTGATCACTCACTTTATGTGAGAAAGGGAGATGCAGGTTTGGTCATCATAGTCATCTATGTGGATGACTTGATTATTACAGGTGATAGTGATAGTGGGATTGCTGAAGTCAAGGGCTGTTTGAAGATGAAGTTTGAGATGAAGGATTTAGGTGAGCTAAGGTACTTCCTTGGCATTGAGGTGATCAGATGTGATGATGGTATATGGCTGTCCCAAAGACAGTATGGCTTGGATATGTTGTCCAAGTATGGTATGACTGCATGCAAACCACTTTCAGTCTCGTTGGAGCAGAATGTAAAGCTGAGTGCTGATGTTGGGGATGAGATAGAAGACCCTACTATGTTCAGGAGAATAGTGGGGAGTTTGATTTACATGACCATTACAAGGCCAGACTTGAGCTATGCTGTTGGTCTTGTGAGTCAGTTTATGCAAGTACCTAGAAAGCCACATTTGGATGCAGTCAGACGCATATTGAGATATGTGAAGTCCACATTACATTATGGACTTTTCTATGAGGCAGGTATAGATGTACAGGTGTTTGGATACACAGATGCAGATTGGGCTGGTAGTATGTCTGATAGAAGATCTACCAGTGGATACATGTTCTCTCTTGGTAGTGCAGCAGTTGCATGGAGCAGCAAAAAGCAATCTACAGTTGCTTTGTCGAGTACAGAGGCTGAGTATAGAGGTGCTGCTGTTGCAGCATGTGAGGTAGTATGGCTGCAAAAGTTATTGGCTGATTTGGATGTGCAGGTGGAAGGTCCAGTTGTCATTTATTGTGACAACATGAGCAGTATACAGTTAGCTAGGAACCCTGTGTTCCATGCCAGGACAAAACATATTGAGATACACTACCACTTTGTGAGAGAGAAGGTACTAGCAGGTGAGATTGACTTGGTGTATGTCAGCACACAGGATCAGATAGCTGATATCTTCATGAAGGCATTGGGTACAGAGAAGCTTCAAAAGTTTCGAAGCTTACTTGGAGTTGCAGAGATGCAGTTGAGCTTGAGGGGGAGTGTTGAGATGGCAAGCTCAACACATGTGGACATGGATGATGGACCGCCTGGTTAGATGGGTCCACACGTCTACACTTAGCACGTCGGTGGTCATTATGACTCTCACATGGCCACTGACTCATTACTTATTATATTCAGGTTGTTACACCTATTTACAGCTGGCATAGTTATAGCGCCAGTCGACTAGTGTAGTCGGTTATGCATTATTTGACTTAGTAGGCCACTTTCCTTTTATGTTGTATCTTATCTATACTTTGTGTATATTGTAAAGAGTGTGGAAGAAGAAGAAGAAATCAGCAAGAAAACGTTTTGGCCTCCATCTCTCTTCTTGTCTCTTGAGTGAGCTTCTCCTTGTGCATTCTGTGTGTGTTCGACGCAGCATCTTGAGCAACTCCCTCCACCACACGATTCTTGACAATGATGGACCACCTGGTTAGATGGGTCCACATGTCTACACTTAGCATATCAGTGGTCATTATAACTCTCACATGGCCACTGACTCATTACTTATTATATTCAGGTTGTTACACATATTTGCATGCATAATTATAGCGCTAGTCGACTAGTATAGTCGGTTATGCATTGTTTGACTTAATAGGCCACTTTTCTTTATGTTGTATCTTTTCTATACTTTGTGTACATTGTAAAGTGTGTGGAAGAATAAGAAGAAACCAACAAGAAAATGTTTTGGCCTCCATATCTCTTCTTGTCTCTTGAGTAAGCTTCTCCTTGTGCATTCTGTATGTGTTCCGTGCAGCATCTTGAGCAAGTCCCCCCACCACGCGATTCTTGACAAAAATATAAAGAATCTTCATAAAATAAGATCATATCTAGTAATAATGGAGAGAGAGTAGTGAGAATTCATACATTACTACTACAATTAAGGATGATTTGAGGGTGATTTAGGAGGGAAATTCTAATGGTTTATTAGCTTGAGAGAGAGGAGAAGAGAGGGAAAAGGGTTGGAAGTCTAATTAATGATGTTTTATGGAAGTGTTAAGTGTGGGAAAGAAAGTGTGGGTGTATATAAAATTGGAAGGTGGTCTCCACCGCAATTGGAAAAAGTTGGCATCCACCATTTTGGCCATATCTCCCGACTTGTAGCTCCAAAAAATTATAAAAAAATACCAGCCAAAACTTCAGCTCACGTCCTACAACTTTCATGTTGAAAAGTTTTTTGGATCGGAGTGAAAGTATTTTTTAAAAATCTTACAAAATCATGTGCCTGATTTTTCTTCCACTAATGCTTCCAAGAAGGGTCCCATTTGTTTGAATTATCATAAGGCTCCAAAGCCATGACATTATGAGCCTCACATGCCCTTTGGATGGCTCCAAATCCATTTCATATCTTTTCTTTTTACATTACACATTTTTCCTTCACCTTCCTCCATTGATCTTTACTCTTCACCCCCCTTGGTAAACCGGTCCATGAAATATTTCCATCCAGTGATTTCTTGGATTTCCCAAGAGGTTGTCCCTTTTCTTTATTTCAAACCTTCAAATGTACAAAAAATCAACAAAGTGTTAGACAAATATTTTTTTGTGATTTTCTCGAATCAGAAATCAATAAGAGGGATAGTTCAGAAGGACTATGCTAGTGTGCAAAGTTGTTGATGATGCATCGATGTGTCCCAACCAATCTGGCATAGGTGCAAGGGAGGCATCTTTGAAACTGCATCTTGAAAGATCGAGTAATGATTTACTAATCTGGATTGTGGAGTGTTGCCATCTTTTCCACATCCAACTTTCTATCCAAGGATATTTACCGTATTTTCTTAAAATGAGACTTGTTATGACAATGAATTTCTTCATTTTCTCTCATAACGCTTTTTCTTTTTTTTTTCTTTTGTTTTTTTTTCTACTTCTGAGAGTGTCTCCACCTTTTCTTGAAGAATAGATCGGCATAACAAGGAGCGAAGTCCTTTTCTCCCATGACCAATATATGCATTTATGTTATTTTTTTCAAAAAAGAGAATGGCAAGAACACCGTACCTTATAGGGCCCATCCAATGCTATTGAAGCTTGCTTGGAAACTTGCCAAAATGTGAATCATAAGCAAAGACTACATCACCTTCCTTAAACTCTTGCTTGATGAAGTTATCATAATAGGCCTTTCATCAAGCTTGCGTAGCTTCCATACACTGTAGGGCCATTCTACGACTCTTATCCGCACATTCTAAGTGCAAGAGATGACATTGTAGGGACTCGTCATCTCCCAAGCACTCTTTGATAGCCACACATAAAGAGGGTAGCTCTAACTCAATAGGAAAAATGGCTTTTGTACCGTACATCAACTAGAAAGGGGTCTGTCCTATAGCAGTCTTATGGAAGGTTTTGTGTGTCCAGATATCCTCTGTAAGTCGATTATCTCAATCATGGTGATGTGCAGCAATCGTCCTTGTCAGAATCGAAGAGAGGATGCAATTGGTAACTTCGACTTGGCCGTTGGCTCTAGGGGATAGTAAGGTGTGGACTTGCAATAGCGAATCTTATACAGCTCTATCAATTTTTACATAATCTTGTTGAGGAAGTGAGTACATTTGTCACTTACTAACTCTAAGGGACTCCCAAAATAAGTAATGATATTTTCGTGCAGGAATAGGGTCATATTATTGCCATTACCCCACTTGAGAGCTTTGGCTTCACACCACTTCATCACGTAGTCCGTACAAACCAAAATGTATATGTTCTGCTTCCTTCTCGTTGGCAAATCAATCGACCCCACGAAGTAAATTTCCCATTTCTCAAATGGCTTTAGGTGAAGGATGGACTGTAGTAGCATAGTGCTAGATTTCGTAGGCTTTTCCATCCATTGACAAGTATCACAATGCTTGCAGTAGTCATGGGCATTCTTATGGAGGATCAGCCCACTAATATCCTAGGAGTAGCAAGGCCTTTCTGATTGTTGCTTCTCTTGCAAAGTGTCCTCCACAGGGCTCATCATAGCATGCTTTTAGCACTATTCCAATCTTCTCTCCTGCAAAACATCTTCGCAGTACTTCATCCTTGCCTTTCTTGTACAGAGTGCCACCTAATAAGATGTAAGGGATTGATTTCAATAGAAGCTTCTCCTCCCTCGGCGGCTAGAGATACCAAGAGAATATTATTGCATTGTCAAGAGATTGACTATGGCTGCATACCATGGGGTTACAATTTCAACTAGAAAAATGGAAGCATTAAGAAGGTTAGGATCATCTAGCTCCCCTTCATCACTCTGAGGGATTCGTGACAAATGATCAACTAGGACATGGGAGTGATCACGCTTAGTAACCACTTCAAAGTCAAAATCCTGAAATAGAAGGAGCCAATCTCAACATTATTCCCTTCACATCTGCTTTGTTCATTAAGGACAATGTCTCATAGTTCACATAGAATTTAAAATGAGTTGACAACAGGTAGTATCGAAACTTCTCTAAAGCAAACACCATTGCCAAGCACTCAAGCTCTATCACTGTATAGTTTCATTCTCTGTCGGTGACCTTCTAGCACTTGTATAGTAAATGGACTGATCTAGCTTTTAAAGAGCCCTTCTAGCATAGGATTGCACCTAGGCCTTTGATTCATTCATCAATGTGCAAATGGAACTCCTTTGTCCAATCTCAGAAGGCTACAGGATGGGGCTTCAATTAGATATTGCTTCAAGATATAAAACGCTTCATCACAATCAGTAGTCCATGTACACCTTGCATCTTTTCTCAGGATCTTCTACAAGGGAGCTACCTTCGTTACAAAGTGTGCAGTGAATCTTCTGTAATAGCTCACATGACCAAGGAATCCCCTCAATTTTTTGAGGTTGGTTTGCAGTGTTAAGGCTGCAATCTTCTCAATCTTGGCAAGATTTGTTGCTATTCCTTGTGCAAAGACAATGTGGCCCAAAAGAACTCCTGAAAATAGTCCAAAGATGCACTTATTGGGGTTGACAGAGATCCCATACTCTCAACACCTATCGAAGCACTCCTCCAAGTATCCCCAATGCTCACGAATTAGGCTATATACACAAAAGTCATCTAGATATACGTCAATGAAATCATGCGAATGGTTTTGAAATGCAGTCATCATCACTCGCTGGTAGGTAATAGGAGTGTTATAGAGCCCAAACAACATCACTCTATAAGCATAGATTTCCCATTCTGTTGTGAAGGTTTTTTTGGATTGATTTTTTTTTGCAATTTTGGACTTGCTAATATTCACTAAATCCATCCAAGAGCGAATAAAGCTCATGGTCTGCCAATGTATCCAACAATAGTTGATCTATGAAAGGAATAGGAAAATGATCATTTTTAGTCTTGGAGTTTAGATTTCGAAAGTCCACACATATTTGCAACTTTCCATTCTTCTTGGGTACTATTACAATGGGTGAAACCCATTTACTATTGACCATTGGATAGATAAACTTAGCTTCAAGGAGCTTCAGCAATTCAGCTTTCACTAGGGCAAGTAATTTGGATTCATGTGCCTATGTCTTTGCCTCACAGGCTTTGCATCGCTCTAAGTTGATATGATATTGACACACCATGAAATCAATCCCCTTCAGATCTTTGTATGACCATGCAAGCACATCTAAGTTCTCCTTCATAAGGTCATGCAGGACCGACAACTCTTCTTTTAGAGGACTAATACCCACCTTCAAGTAACATTCAATACCATCAATATCCACGAATATTAATTGCTTTTCACCTTTCACTTTGCGGATGAAGGTCCCACAGACTGCTTTTGGATATAGATCCAACTTCTTCAAGGGAGTGGCCTCCTTGTTTGAGGCCCCATTGGACCTAACTTCCTCTATCAATGAGGGCTGGGCTAACTCCTTGGGATGTTAAAATGGTATCATTGATGTTTTAGGTTTGGTTTGGAAATTAGTTACTTCTTGGCTCGAGAACTCATCTTCTAAGGACGCATCCAGGAATGTCACATAACAGAATCCTTTAGAGTGCTTGGGTTGTAGGATTGGTAGTTATTGGCAAGGTGCATCATCATCATCCTCTCTTAAGAAAATTAACTTTGGACAACAATAACCACTACTGAATGAAGACTTATTATGCTTAATCCATTTCTAAAAAAGGTTTTGCATATGAGAATATCCATTTACTAGTCCAAAGGGTACTAGCTAATTGCATCCAAATGAGGCTTTCTAGGTATCTGCATAAACTAACTGACAAGGCCAACAACATAGCTCAAGTTTGGCTATGTAATAGTCATATAAATCAGACTCTCTACTATCCTTCTCAATATAGTAGGGTCTTCTATCTCATCCCCAATGTCAAAACTCAACTTCACATTTTGCTTTAATAGTACTGAAAGAGGCTTACATATTGTCATACCATACTCGGATAATATATCCAAGCCATATTACCTTTGGGATAGCCATATAACATCATCGCATATAATTACCTCAATACGAAGAAAGTATCTTAACTTACCCAAATCATTCATCTCAAACTTCTTCTTCAAAAAGTCCTTAACTTCAACAATCCCATCGTCTCACTGTAACTTGTAATAATCTAGTTATCCACATAGATGACTCTAATGACCAAACTTACATCTCTCTTTCTCACATAAAGTGAGTGATTAGCATCAAAAATATAAAAGCCAATATTGACAAGATACTCTGTGATCTTATCAGACCATGCTCAAGGTGCTTACTTTAGCCCATAGAGCCCCTTCTTTAACCTACACACATATGTGAGACGCTCTAAATCCTCATAACCTACTAGTTGCTCCATATGCACCTCTTCTTGCAATTCACCCCATGTAAAAAGGCATTCTTGACATCCATTTGCTACAAACTCTAAACTTTGGCTACTACCAAAGCAATCATGCATCTAATAGTTATCATCCTAGCAATTGGACTAAATGTCTCTTCATAATTTGTGCCATATATTTGAGCATACCCTTTTGCAACTAGCCTAGCCTTATACCTACTAACCAAACCATTTGCATTATGCGTGATTTTTTAAACCCACTTATAGCCAATAGCTTTCTTGCCCTTAGGCAGCAAGGGTACCAAATCCTAAGTCTTATTGGCTTCTAATGATCCCATCTCCTCATCCATTACTGCATCTCAATGAGCATGACCAACAGTATCCTCAAAACAAGTGGACTCAACATCATCAACTATCTTCACAATATAAGCATAATGGTGAGTGGCATAACCTTCAAAACCAAATCTTTTAATAGGATATCTGAGCATGCTAGAGCTACGTACCATTGGTTCACTCAGTGGAGCCTTTACATTACTACATGCTCTTTGTACATCTACTATCATGGCTCAAGGGATACCAAGCTTATCATCCAAACTCTCTCAATTAATCTCCATCAAATCCCAAATGACTAGTAGATATATCATTACTACCAATACTTTCTTCTTTCCTTTGTCTTTACCTACAATACTTGTAGATCCACCTGAAGATATGAAACTACTCCTTAGTCTCCCACAAACCAAGGGCTAACTGTATGTATAATACTAAATGATTATTCTAGGCTACTCAGGCTTCATGATTCTTGTTTTTTTTTACTGCACATAGCTATTGTGATCATTATCATCATCTAATACATTGCCAGTAGATGCATATCAATTACTCATCTAATCAAAAATAGTATCATTGCTCACTCTAAACTTGCCTATGACAGGGTTATAACAACGATGCCCTTTTTGCTCTAAAGAGTATCCAATAAAAATGCATTTTTCAACCTTTGGATAAAGCTTCTTTCGCAGCTAATGTGGCACATGAACATGTGCAATACAACCAAATACTTTCAAGTATGGCATATTGAGCTTCTTGCCTATAAAGCATTCTTCAAGGGTCATTCCATAAACTACAGCTGTGAAAGTTTTGTTTATAATATAAACAGCAATATGAACAGTTTCAAACCAAAAATATTTTTATATATTCTTTTTAGCCACACCATCAATGCATATGCAACTTCTGCAATATGCCTATTTTTTCTTTTTGTAACCCAATTTTGCTTTGGGTATACTTGCAAAGTAAACTATCTCTTTATCCCATGAGACCTCAAGAAGCCACTAAACTCATTAGAGATGTACTCCCTCCACTTGATCTTAAGTACTTAACATGTTCTTATTTCAACGACTTCCTTGAAAGATTTGAAGTACTCAAATACATCACTATTTTCCTTCATTAAACATAGCTTTTTTTAACAATCATCAATAAAGGTGATGAAGTATTTGTTACCACCAAGAGATACATTCTATGCAAGTCTCCAAACATTTATATGCACAATATTAAGTATATTTTTGTTCACATCTGTGTCATGTGAAAAGGGTTATCTTGCTTGTATGCCTACCAAACTGACATGCTTCACACACTTTATGAAATTCTGCAACTCTAAAAGTAGGCAACCTTGTAATCAATCCTTTGGACTACATTCATTTGTCTTTGTACGTTTGTATGTCCAATATGTTTATGCCATATTTCAATGGCTGAAACCACTCTTTTTCCTTTAGCATACATAGTAGCATTCATTGTAGGAATTCCAATATCTAAAGTAAACATACAACCAGCTCTACTTTCTTTGTGACTAACCTACACTTATTATTAAAGTCTTATACAAAACAATATTTTTGCATTAAATTGAACATACAACCATTGCTCTACCGTTTGACCAACAGATACTAAATTCTTTGTGATTGATGACACATGTAATACATTTGATAGACTCTTTGTTTTGGTCATCATACAAGAACAAGAGAACATTTTTAATGTGTAAAATTGGGTGGCATGAATCATCACCCATTTGCACATAACCTAGATTTTGTAAGTCGTGCATCTCTCCAAACCATCCAACATGACTAGTCATATGATTAGATACACTTGAATCAATATACTATACATCATCATGTGTCCATTTTTCTGTAACAACATTCATGATATATTGCCTAATAAACAGACGCTCATTTTTATCTTCATTCTATCATGAAGACTACGCATAGTTTTCTTGCTACAATTTACCATAGCGGATATCATCCTTCTTAACATAACAATGGATTGCAATATGACTTATTTTGCCACAATAATGACAAACAATAGCAAATTTTTCAAAACCTCCATTTTGCCATCCACCTCTTCCTCTAGATCTCCCCTGCCTCTAAAGTTTTTCAAAAAATATGGATTTCACCAAATTTCTTATTTAACATGTTTTGCTAGTTATCACCAACATGTCCCAACGGCGATCTCTCATAGAGGATCTTCAATGTCCCCTTCCTAAACTTGAGTAAAATGCTCGGACTTGTTTGTCATTTCTTTTAGATGAGTCAACTTGCATATTGATCTCTTCGGTAATCATGAGAGAGACCAACTCGTCAAAATATAAAAATGATCTCTATGTATATATAGAAGTAACAAATGATTTCCAAGCTTTCTAATTATTAATTACATCCAAAGTAGATGAACCCAAATCATCACCATCAAGCATTACATCAATCGCTACTAAAGCATCCGCAATGCTTGTCATCTTCAAAACATACTCATTGACATATATTTTTCTTTTCTTCAAGCTATTTTGAGTTGAATCTTTTATGCCTTTGTATTTAATGAAAATAACTTCTCAAAAATTTTATGTCCTGCATGTGAAGTTTATGCATTTCTAATATGTCCCATCATAGTATTATGAATAATTGTAAATAGCTAATACATCACCTTTTTGTCTTTTGCATTCCATTCTTTCCATGCCTTTAATTTATTTGCAATCACGTAGGAATACTCAGCTCTAGCTTTTTTTCTTCGCCTAAAACAACTCATAAAGGCTCTTTCTAATGAGAAAGTTTGTTATACAAAACTTTCATGAACGGTAGTTACTCTTGTCCAACTTCTCAATTATGGGATTTTCACTGTTCTCTGTAATTATCACAAAAATGATGCAAAACAACAAGCAAGTCTTTTGTAATCTTTCATAACAAGTGCATAGCAACACACCAAGTAACCTTTTTCACTAATTGCTTAACAGTACATATAATCTATAACTTGTTTGTAGATAAAACTTATGTTTGCTCTTGGCAAATACCTAAAAAAATATAGATTTGAAATCTACAACTTGTGTATCCACTTTCAATTAATATAGTCGAAATCGCAAAATACCCTAAAACTAATATCCACAATCTTGCAGCTATAAAACAAGGCCCGAAATAGTCTCAGATACCCAAAAAAGAAACGAACAAGCCTTGAAGGGCTTTACTACAAAATATGCAGTGCTCTACTCACACACCAAATCTCACAGCAATCTAAGATTTTCACTCTGCCCTACTTCATGTGCCTCCATAAGTAGAAAGAGTGAAAGAATAGAAGAGTTTCTTACCCGTTGCTTACTTGCTCGAATCATTGCTTCTTCTCCTTCACTTCAGGCTTCAAAACCAATCTCTCTCAATGGCACCATTTTGATACCATGTCAAGAATCGTGTAGTGAGGAGACTTGCTTGAGTTGTGCCAAACACACACCATACACATAAGAGGAAGCTCACTCGAGAACACAAAAAGAGAGATAGAGACCAAAACATTTTCTTGGTTTCTTCTTATTCTTTCACACACAATACAATGTACATAAAGTATAGATAAGATACAACATAAAGAAAAGTGACCTACTAAGTCAAACAATGAATAACTTATTATACTAATCAACTAGTACTATATCTATGTAGAAGTAATAAACTAAATATAATAAGTGATAAGTTAGTGGCCATGTGAGGATCATAATAACCACCAATGTGCTAAGTATAGATGTGCAGACCCATCTAGCTAAGCCGTCTATCATCAATATCCGCACGTATTGAGCTTGCCATCTCAACATTCTCCCTGTCGGTCCATCTATAGTTTGAGATAATTGTTCAACATCTTGTACCATAGTCACATAAAAATCTGATCTTTGTGTATCAATCCTTCTATGAACGTTACTACGTAAAACTTGATGACTATGATGGTAGAAAGTGCTTTGACATCCTTTACCACTTTATAAACGCTTATATAAGCATAAGCACATTCTCATATCACTTAAGGAACTTGCCATTTGTGCCATGAGAAAAACCATCTAATTAAATAGCTTGATAGGAGTATCATGTTCCTAAGATCAAAAGGCCCATCACAACAGTTAACCTTTCTCTAGCATGGTATCTTCTCAAACAAGTGATACTCAAAAATATGTGTAGTTATACCTTGTAAACAATTTCAACTTCCTAGCTACACAACACACAGATGGACTTGTAGAAAGAGAGAGTGAATCCATGCATATCCTTACATAGCCCTAAAGAGAGAATGAATGCATCCATGTGTATATGATCCACTGCATAAATGGCGATTGGTACCATCTATGAACATTACCAAGTAAATATTGACGACTATGATGGTAAAAAGTACTTCAACTAATCATCTATCATCCTTGTCTATTTTGTAAACACTTATATAAGCATGAGCACCTTCTCATATCACTTGAGAAACTTTCCATCTATACCATGAGAACACCATCTAATTACACATTCATATTAACTTTTGTAAGATACGATAAAACTTAAGCTTAGAAAAAGCTAGTACAACATTTATGAGTATATATGTATCTAAGGAGTTTATGAGCTAAAAATAATATTGAGTGGGGAGCTAAGAGAGGGGATAATTATCTCACATGAATACTAATAATCATATGTATGTGCATAAGGGATCAATAAAACCTAGCAAAAAGTACTTCTTAATTTTGATAACCTAGCAAAAATAACCAATTACTTTTTAAGCTTCTTAATCTTGACAACTCTCTAATAAAGGAAATGTAGCAAATATTTTAGATAAATACTAGTAATTATTAAACAACATTGAGATATAAAAATATAAGAGCTAAGATTGATTTTAAAATGAACTTTTGTTCAACTAATTTACAAATAAACTATCTATATTGATGTTCAAAATGCATTGATTTAACTATAATGCTCAAATACTTGTTGGTGAAAAAAAAATCGAGATGTGAAAACTATGATGAGTCTATATTAAAAACATAAGGATATGACTTTCTAGAGGTTTAATTTTAAATTCACCCTAGATTAGGATATGCCTTGTATCTTCAATGATAAAATGAAACCAAGTGTAACTTGTTCAGATAAAAGGCCACTAGGTGTACCCATGTACATAGACTGCCCATTCTTTATTCATATATAATATGATAGTGCAATAAGGCTATCATACCATTCTTGACAACACCTACTTTGTGTGTGCTCTTCTCTCCTACATCTTACTCTTCTCCTTCCCCACTACCATTGCATCCCCTTCAACTAGTATCAGAGCGGATCCTTCACGAGTGTTTCTCGGCCTCTTCCCGTCATCGACACGAGGTATGGGAGTTCTTCTCTCACTCAATTTTCAGCTCACAGTTCACAGCAGGGTTTGAGCTTGTGGCAACCATTGGAGAGCTTGGTTGCTTACCTAGCTTGATTTGGAGCCTTCTTTGGCTTCTTGGCAATATCCCCCAACATTGGCACTGACTTGAAACAGCCCCGCCACCCCCTTCAGGTAGCAAGCGTAGTTTGCACAATTCACAGCAGGCCTCTGGGCAACAGTGTCCTCCATGGCAACAACCCTCCAGCTCCCCTCTTTAACAAGGCACTTAATCATGCTTATTGAAGCCCCGAGCACTTGGCTTGAAGGCATGGCACTTGTATTTGTACTTGGCATTTGCATTTAAGCTAATTTTACTTCAGCCATGGACTATGTAACAGTCCCAAGATCTGTCCAAAACATGGCATCAACCAACATTTCATGCCTATGCTTATTTACCCATATCATTTGATACCCGATCATGACCAAATTGTGCCTACATATCAAGAAATGTATGCCTATGATATGAGATACTTTTGGGGCTGAATTTTCTCAGTCATTGACTGTTTTACACAGTCCACAGGCAGCCCAAAACAGAGCAGAGCCCCCTATCATTACATTTTATGCTTATGCTACATGATCATTTGATGCTCGATTATATCCGGTTGGTACCTATACATATGGGAAAGCATGCCTATGGTTTTGAGCTTGGATTGAGCCATTGTTTGCTTAATTTTGGACATTTATTTACTATTGGAAACTTCAAGGCTAAAGCTACTTATGCTACAGTTGGGTTATGCCTATTGGTCACGTGGTGCTCTTGGCTACTTAGGGTTATGTACTGATGTATTTGGATGATGCCACATGGTCCTTTTTTCTCTTGGAATGCTTTTAAGTAAAAAGTAGAGCTCAATTTTATGGTTCACTGTCATTTTTTATTTGCAGATGGCATTTCACTTATGATTACTTATGCCTAGGCTACCCATGTGGGTTTATGTCTAATGTGAATGCTTTTGGATTCAGCTGTAGTATGGCAAATGTTTGGGCTTGACAAGACTTGCATTCGAGGACTTTCGTGGAGTAGTTGGACATTGATTTGGATTTTTCTGTTAGGACCTTGCTACTTGGCCTTATGCTCCAATGGATTTGATCGCTTGATGTTTGGTTTATATAGACATGTATTGAACAATGATTGCTCATTGATACTTGGATTTATACTAGTTGGGCTACTATTGCCCATCCATGTTAGAGAGTAGATGCTATGTATGCTTACCCGTCTATGCACATGGTCTACTCTTATATACCTTACAGATCCACTTGTATAGATGATGTTGTATAGGTATTTGGACTTCTCCTGGAGCTTGACCATTGCAGGATCTTATGCCACTTACCAATCTTGCATTGACTTGGATGCTACTATGTGGTCTAATGTACTGCAGAGTCATGTTTTCCCTTATGTTACGGACTGATTCCATGGCTGAATACCGTATGCTCTTATGACAGATGTCTTATGCTTTACCATACTATGGTTGGTTACGTCATACAATTGGCTACCACTCTTCTTCATGTGGGAGCTTTTGCATCCTTGGTTGATGTCTTTATGTCCTCCCATCCGTTGAGGTTTCATGAGCCTTTGCACTATGCTTCTACCACTAATGTACTTGTAGATGATTCTCTTTATGAGCAGGTTTCCTTTGTTGGGACAACCCTCGACTCCTTTACTTCCGTGGATGCTATGGATAGCCCTATTCATGATTACTTGGATTCCTTGTCATCTTCTATAGGTTCTTCAGTTTACAGATGTTGTATGCTTCCATTGTGGAAAGCTTGGGCATGTTAAAAGAAAATGTTTTAAACGGATTAGAGAGCAACAGAGACAGAGATAAGAACTCGACATTAGCAGAGAGTCAGCGATGCAGCAGGTGTTACCACTCTTTTTAGTGGGGAGGTACTTGCTGTTACCCATGATGATGTAGTTGAGTATGTCCTTATGTCATCTAGTTTCCCTACAACTTACTTGCTCAATGATTAAGCCTATGTCTTTGATTGGCTGTTGGATTCTTCAGTCTCTTGTCATGTTACCCCTCATAGAGCATGGTTCTCTTCTTACAGTGAGGTTGATATATATATTGATTTGGGCCTTGAGCAGATTTATGCTATTGTTGGTGCAGGGGACATACACCTAGCTTTGCCTAATGGGACTTCTCTTGTGCTCCATGATGTATTACATGTTCATATACTTAGTAAAAGCTTAATGTCTATCTGTCAGTTACGTGATGCATGTTACTATGTTTCTCTTCAGGATAGGTCATGGAAGATTTGTCGTGGTTGCTTGGTTTTGGCCATAGGTTCTAGAGTTGGTTCTCATTACCCAGTGCATGTCTCTCATGTGGGAGATTCTATGGTTGCAGTTATCCAGATACCACATGCATTATTATGGCATTATCGCCTAGGCCATATGCACCACAAAGAGATAGAGATCTTGTCTCATTCAGACTCATTGTTGCCTCCTTTATCACATGCAAATCTTGATGCTTGTGCCCCTTTGACTCATGGCAATCATGAGAGGCATGATCTTCTAGATCTTGACCATTATATAGTATATAGACCTATACCTTCCCAATCACTTGGTAGAGCGTCATACTTTATGAACTTCGTGAATCATGCTACCCACCGTGTTTGGACTTTTTCCTTGGTACGGATTGAGAATGCCACAATTATGCTTAACACGTTTATGGATTCTACTGGTTGCAAGCCTAGGTGCTTGCAGATGGATTATGAGAGTCATGCTATCTCTCCCAACTTTTAGTCCTACTGTCAGTAGTCTACCATTGATTTCCTATCCCATAGTATTACGAGATTGCTCATGGCATGTGCCTAACTCTACAGGCAAAGGTTGATTCCATGCTTACCACAACTGTGTTATCTTATGGCTTTTGGACTAAGGCCCTCATGATGGCAATCTACTTAATTAATAAGATGTCGTGTCTAACTTTGGATCGTATTACACCACACGAGGCATGGAGTGGCATGAGACCCTTCTATGATTACTTGAGGATGTTTGGCTGCCATACATTTGTATATATACCAGATATGTCTATGTCACGTAGATGTATCCTCCTTGGTTATGGAGATTGTGACTTTCAAGCTTACAGGTTATGGGATTTGGATCCCTAGCAGGTTATACGCAATTGTCGTGCTATCTTTTATGAGACGCGGACATCTCTCAAGCCTCTTGATGCACATTCAGTATGCTTTATGGTTGATGCTACAATCATATATCAATCTTCTACTTCGCTGAGGTCGCATATTATCTTGAGACTCATCCTGGGATGCTAGCCCTTCTTCTATGATTGACTTTAGAGAGTCTATGTGCTCTTAGCTGTCTCCATGAGCCACGCTAATGCTATGCGCTACTCTGATGCTTATGCATTACAACCTTGTACTCATGAGTTGTGCTTACTTCATGAGAAGCATTCTTGGACTGCTCTATTATATGGAGCTGTGAGATTGCTTGTCTCCTAAATGTCGTGGACTTGGGGATGCTTCACTCTTCTTTCTTAGAGGTTCTCGCTTATTGCACAGCTCACTTTCCAATTGGACATTAGGTGAGATGGCATGATTCCTCACATGTTCTCTTTTATACTACAAGGATTTGAGCTAGTACTCCATAGGGGGAAAAAAGCGACTAAAACCGAGCGCGGTTTTCATTTCGCATTTGCGGCTTGTGAGTTTTGAGAGTGAGAGCGAGGGAGAGAGCGACCGTCGTGAGAGAATGAGAGGAAGAAGACTTGCCGCCACCGCCGTTGTTCGCGAAGGAGAGGAGGAGCCTTCATCGCAAAGAGGAGCCGCCCCACGCTCACCATATCTCATCGATGAGTGTCCCTCTCTCTTTCTTTTGCTTGTTTAAGGTTTAAATCACTCTCTTTTGCTTGTTTAGGAGAGGAAATGAGAGAGAAAGAGAGGGAGAGGGAGAGAGAGGGAGAGAAAGAGAAAGAGAGGGAGAGGGAGAGGGAGAGGGAGAGGGAGGGGGAGGAAATGAGAGAGGGAGAGAAAGAGAAAGAGAGGGAGAGGAAGGGAGAGGGAGAGTGCATTCTCTCTCTCCCTCTCCCTTTTGCTTGTTTAATGTTTAAATCACTTTCTTTTTTGCTTGTTTAGGAGAGGAAATGAGAGAGTAAAAGAGAAAGAGAGGGAGAGGGAGAGGGAGAGAGAGAGAGAGGGAGAGAAAGAGAAAGAGAAAGAGAAAGAGAGGGAGAGGGAGGGGGAGGAAATAAGAGAGGGAGAGAAAGAGAAAGAGAGGGAGAGGGAGGGAGAGTGCATTCTCTCTCTCCCTCTCCCTTTTGCTTGTTTAATGTTTAAATCACTTTTTTTTTGCTTGTTTAGGAGAGGAAATGAGAGAGAAAGAGAGGGAGAGAAAGAGAGGGAGAGGGAGAGGGAGGAAAAGGAAATGAGAGAGGGAGAAAAAGAGAAAGAGATGGAGAGTGCATTGTCTCTCTCCCTCTCCCTTTTGCTTGTTTAATGTTTAAATCACTTTATTTTTTGCTTGTTTAGGAAATGAGAGAGAAAGAGAGAAAGAGAGGGAGAGAAAGAGAGGGAGAGGGAGAGGGAGGGGAAGGAAATGAGAGAGTGAGAGAAAGTGAAAGAGAGGGAGAGGGAGAGGGAGGGAGAGTGCATTCTCTCTCTCACTCTCCCTTTTGCTTGTTTAATGTTTGAATCACTTTCTTTTTTGCTTGTTTAGGAGAGGAAATGAGAGAGAAAGAGAGAAAGAGAGGGAGAGAAAGAGAGGGAGAGGGAGGGGAAGGAAATGAGAGAGGGAGAGAAAGAGAAAGAGAAAGAGAGCGAGAGGGAGAGGGAGAGGGAGGGAGAGTGCATTCTCTCTCTCCCTCTCCCTTTTGCTTTTGGAGAGTGTTAAGATATATTGTGAGAGGGAGAGGAAATACGAGAGAAAGAGAAAGAGAGGGAGGGAGAGGGAGAGAAAGAGAAAGATAACATATATTGGAATGATAGCATATCCATGATTATGGTAATGGTATCCACTTTACTTTTTTTATGGGTACCATTACATCGACTCCTTAAGGGGGCTAAAAATTAGTCATACCGTTTATAAAGTCTAATTAGGAGATTTAAGATGCACGACAATAGACTTATCGATAATGGTATCCAATGTGCTTTGCCATGGGCCACATACATTGGTGACTCTTTAAGATGGCTTAAAGTTGGTCATGTCCTTCATAATGTCCAAGTAGGGGATCTAATTGTGATATGCATAATTCATTATTTTTGTATTAACTTTATAGGCATAACAAATTAGAAATCATGCCAACTAGTCAACGAAAGGACTAAAAGAAAATGATACCCTAGCTAATGGTCATTACGGTACTTCATCAAAATAAACCCAAAAGTATTGTTATAGAAGAAGAATCCCTTAAATTGAGTATAGGATATTTTCTCTCAGGTCTTATGACTATGAGTAGAATTGATTGAAATAAATTTTATTACTATAGTTGATAAATTTCATAGATGGCATTAATTTTAATACGCGATCCTAGGACAAAAAAACCACATTTCTAAGATGCTTTTTGTTGAGACTGATTTGTTATTAGACTAAGAGATCCTCAATGATGCTCATAAATGGATTACTTATACTCAAAGCCCTCTAGTGCAGTTTTTTACAATAACGAATAATTATCTACCGGGACAAACAAATCCTTGAGCATGATACAAGGCCGAGATACAACATCAAAAAATCTCTCAACTACTATGTACAATGCAAGATTTATGGTCAACTTGCAACTTGACGTACATCTCCATAAAGCTATCCATTTAAGCCTCGTTTGCTGTAATGTAGATAAGATGGAAAACGAAGAATGTCTTATTGTTCAAGATCGCGAGACGTATCTTAATCAGCATGTCCCATGTCCTTGCTCTCAATGCAAGTTGGCAATTAGACGAAAACGTCGATTGTCTATAGAACACGTACGACGATTTGGCGAGTTTCAATCTGAGATCATTGATTAGGCGATTGCAGATTTTCAGCAAACGGTAATTTGAAGTTAATATCAATCATACATTGTACTCGCAAGCTAATTGAAAACCATACAAAATAAGATTGGGTCTTGTTGGCAAATTTTCTATCCAGGGGGGTGATGTCTCGACCCAAGGGGGAGTGCACTCTTTGCGGCCAATTAGAAGAGTTCGTGGACGTGCGATGGATGGATTGCAGGAGCCAATCCACCACTCGCAAGGCCCATCTATACCGTCAATGCCAAAGGAGACAGACAACATTTCCGACCTACCTACAATCTTGGAGCCTGAGATGGAGGCAATGATCAATGCATTGATTCCCATGGATGTTGAGACATCTGACCCGCTTAGAGAGGAAGCATCCATACCATTATATGATGGGTGCCGAGTATCTCGGTTGAAGACATTGCTTGCACTCTTAAGTGTGCAAGCAAAATACGGTTGGAGCGATACGAGTGTGACTGAGTTATTCAGGTACCTTGCACATAGGCTTCATTGATTATTATTTTTTATAGTATTATTGCAAACATTTGTGCTTTTTCAATGTGTTTTATGATTTTTTTCAGGTTATTGAAATATCATATATTACCACCTGCAAATACCATGCCTGAGTCTCGTGATGATGCACGACATGTTTTACGGAAGCTTGACATGGACTACAATAACATCCATGCATATATCAACGACTGCATACTGTTTCGAGATGAATACGAGACTATGGAGACATGTCCAAAGTGTGGTGCTCACAGGTATCGACAGGACTTGCAAGGGCAAACCATCCCTCAAAAAGTTCTCAGACACTTTCCGCTCATCCCCCGCATAAACCACATGTTTCGCACATCTAGCATGGCAAGCTTGACAATGTGGCATGTGCAGAATAGGTCCACGGATGGAGTTCAACGAATATCAGCGGATTCACGCGCATGGAGCCACATTGACTCTACCTTCCCAGGCTTTGCGCGAGAGCCAAGGAATCTTCGACTCGGTCTCGCCATGGATGGTGTGAACCCATTCGGTCTACGCTCGACTTCTTATAGTGTGTGGCCTATAGTGCTTGTCAACTACAACATTCCTCCATGGCTTTCTACGAAGAAATGATATCTCATCCTTAGCTTGCTCGTCCCGAGCCGCTACAAAGTAAAAAATATGGACGTATATCTTCATCCATTAGTCGATGAGCTTAAGATTTTGTGGGAGCAGGGAATCACTGTGCAAGATATGAGCAGGTGCGATGGTCAGCGGTCAGCCAACATTCGAGCCATTCTCATGTGAACGATGCATAACTTTCCGGGATTGGGAGAGTGCTCAGGTGAGCAGACCTCCGTTCTCGCTAGTAATATCTATATTTTATTTCATTCAATCAAGTATTTACTAGGTCGTGGCTCGCCTTACAGGTCTAGTTACCTCAGGTTATCATGCATGTCCATTGTGTGGGCCACAGTTAGACTCCCGAAGGTCACGAACCATGAAGAAGATGGTATATCAAGGACACACCGCTTTCTTGCCGGAGAATCATGAACTCAGGGAAGGTTTTCTTGGACGACCTCCAACACGTATGAACGGTGCAAGCTGGTACGAGCCGAAAATGGTAAACCCGGAATCACATCCAAATGGAATGCGACGGTTCTCAGTTTTCTACAAGTTGCCATATTGGACCCACTTACAGGTCAACCACTTGTTGAATCCCATGCATATTTTCAAGAATGTGGGCAGCTTGCTATGGGACCACATCACACGAAAGAGAGACTATAGGGTCACGAATGGATTTGAAGGAGGTAGGTAAGATGGAGGCGCTTTGGCCGCAGTCGAGTGCTGAAGGGGGAGTGCAGCTTCCTCGCACTCCTTGGGTTTTTTCCACCAAAGAAGAGCGCATTGTAAAGCAAGTAATCAAGTCTATCCGTACTCCGACGGGTATGATGCATTCTCTCAAGTCCGCATTTTCTAAAGATGACCAATTGTCGGGGCTAAAATCCCATGATTGGCACAAGATATGTCAGGTTTGTGAACAGAATGGATTGTAATTAGCATGGGCATTTTGCAATTTGAAAAGTGACCATTATTCATAGTGCTTTCTCATTTGTGGCAGTTTGTACTACTGATCGCGATCGCAGGATGCCTTACTCCAGAAATTCGTGGGGCCATTTACAAGTTGTCGACTTTGGTGCAATGGATCTCACAGAAAGAGATTAAGACGTCCTCTATTGAATCCGCGAGGCAAGGAGCAGTGGAGACGGTCTGTCTCTTTGAGAAATACCTGCCCACTAGTATGCTCACAATACAAGTTCACCTTCTTGTGTATCTTGTGGACGAAGTGGAGATTGCTGGACATGTCCATACGCGATGGATGTTCTTCTTGGAGCGCTTCATGAAAACCCTGAAAGGCTTTGTGCGACAACGAGCTCGTCCAGAAGGTAGTATGGCGGAAGATTGATTGGTGTCAGAGGCGTTAGTGCATATCTCACAATGGCTACCAACGGTGGAACCAGACAATGAAATGCTATGGACGCTGAAGGACGATGATAGACTGATTGGAGATGTGGTGGTTGGAAATGGGGTAGAAAAAAGAATGGATGCCTCAATAGAAGAGAAGGTGAATCGCTTTTGTATGTTGCACCATGCCTCCATGGAGACGTGGCTCGCCAAGTACCAGATTGCAAGGCAAGATCGAGAGGAAGCGCGAGCTGAATTCCGACGCAGTACGCGTCATCGACCGATTCGATATCCCGAAGGCATGGAGGAGATGCCACGGTTTATGTCAACACGATGGTTGCATGGAGCCTTGACCGCAGCATCCAGCGAAGGGATAGAGGTCTCAATGGAGGAGTGGGAGTTCTCGAGGGGATGTAGTCCAAAGGTGATGAGGAGTTTAGAATATGTCATATCTAAATTTTATATGCAACATCTAATTTGAGTTTCAATATATAATACAAAATATATAGTGCAGCGTGGTCGCGCGGACGACATTTTCGTGTGGAGCGTATTGACAAAATGCGCTTCACAATGGACCGTGGTGTCATGGCAAGGTTTGAGCAAGAGAGCCGGCGACGAGCAACGGATCCGAACACGGTTGTGGATGAGATGGAGTATTTTGGGAACTTGCAAAGTATTATTACGGTGGATTACCGTAGCTTCTCCATGATACTATTCGATGTGCAGTGGTTCAAAGTGGTACTTGGAGGAGCTAGAGCAACAGTTCGATGAGGTCCATCTGGATTTCTCGAAATAGATTCTGAAAAAAAATGGACGGATTTGCGCGACACCTTTATATTGCCGGCTCATTGTGAACAGGTGCATAGAGTCATTTGCTTGCTAATTGTAATACGACATGGTTTATGTCACAATGGTTTCAACTCGCTTTGTACGTGTTTGTGAACAGTTAATCTTCTATCCAAACCCCCGACAACCTCGATGGTGGTATGTTATACTTTCAACTCCTCGAAGTGTGAGAGTATATGATCAAAGCGATGTTCCGGGCATAGATGAAGATAATATGCAAATAGAGGGGTCGATATTACAAAGGGTGGAGGCCACCGCAAGCTTGGAGCCGCATCGGCTAACAATGATGGAAATACAGTAGTCCAAGAATTTTTTGAGAACGAGGCAGACTCGTTCTTTTGTGGTGACATGTCTATCGACCTTCCAGTGTATGCAGAGTTGTGTCATGAGATTAACATGGGACCATAGAATACTTCATTCTTGGAGAATTGTATTACTCAATTCGTTGTTTAGATCTTCCATAAAGATACATAAGATATGCATTTTAAGAGTGATTTTTCAAAAATGATTTATATTATTGTGCTTTGTATAGTTTGAATTGATTATTCTAACACCATTTTTTATCTGTGCAGGTGACATTTTCAGGATGAGTCGAGGGATGAGCGATGAGGAGTTTCAGGACATGATGGCACGCATGTCTCCAAACCAGCTCGCGAGATTTAGAGAGATGGCAGACCAGGAGCTGTCTCGTTCTTCGTCAGGGCGCTCTTCTAGATCTGCTTCAGCGCGATCAGATGCTTTAGCTTCGAGCAGACAATCTCGACGCTCACGACTTGGGCCAGAGGGAGGGACTGCATCGGGATCAGGGGGTGCTACTGTGGAGACACGAATGTGATGTCTCCGTCTCGTCGTTCAACTGAAGCTTTGTTACCTCCAGGATTTGTCACACCTGTGGGGACGTCTACTCCAGTTACTCCAGTTTTTGCGCAGTCGTCAGCAGATAACACCCCTTTTGATGGCACCCCTTTGAGTGCCACTCCGAGAGAGGTTACCCCCGTCGGTACACCAGATGTAGAGGGGTCTCCTGGATATGCCCAGGAGCGTGGACGGAGATGGAAGAGGACCCATCTTAGACAGACTCCTAGGGGTTATGGATACCTGGTTGATAGTAGGTCAGGAGCCATCATCATGAATGATGAAGGGAGGAGGGTGATGGCTCGCATGAGAGAGTTGTGCCAACAAGTTTTTCGGCACGTCCTGGATCATTGGAACAACATACCGGAGGGGAGCAAGGATTACATAGTAGCATCCTTGCACAAGGAGTTTCCGATGTCAGCCGCAGTAGATAGATTCTCTACGGGCTGGATGATGGATTGCATGCGTATATACATGTCACATAGACAATCCGACGCACGCAAGGCAATCAAGAGTGGGGCTGCAAAGCCCGAGTGGTTAGATGCAGACGACTGGCGCCGACTGAGGGAGGAGGCTACAGATTCGCCAGGACGTTGGAGTCAGCACAGCGGGAGGCGGCAAGGGCACGACTCGAGGCCGGAGTGGTCCATCATCTTGGAAGTGACGGCCACATGACATATTTGGAGGACTTTATAAGTTTCTCTTATGTTTTGCTTGTTTGTTTTTTTGAAATATTCTTTGTACTGACAATCATGTTTCTAACATTTAGCATTTTGTTTTCTTTGCAGCACTCCATTACAAATCGCGATTCGCAAGGCCTTGAGACTCGATATACAGAGAGGCACGGTCTCAATGCATTGATCGACCGATTGTATAGACGCGACGGCCTTGTAAGTCACTTATCTTTCTTGTCTGTAGTTACCATGAGATATTTGAATGCATTAGTGTATGGTGGATTGATATGTTGTTTCTTTTTCTGCACAATCCGTTCGATGCTCTTTTGCGACAGGACGAGCTTTCGGGGGACGAGGATTTTTAGCTCGCCCTTGGATCCTTGGAGCTCACACATCTTTACTTTTTAGTCGCCTGATCTATGTAGACATTTTCTATGTATTAGTGATATCCTTTCATGATTGTACCAATCGCATTTTATGCGATCACGTATTTATTTCATGTATCAGTTTTAAGATTTCAGTATACATTCTTTTTGTTTGCAAGTGCTTTGTATGCAGTAGTGCAGAAACTATTTTGTATGACTCTCATACAGCACACAGTGCTATATATGGCAAGGCAGTTTGTTGCCCTACCACAATTTTTTTTTTCCCTGTTACCATTACTATTTGCATCGCAAATTTACTGCTCACGTCGCTATTGGCCTCACTATGCGCGTCGCAAATTCACTGGTTGCGTCGCTATATGCGTCGCATATAGCGACACCAATAGCGACGTTTCTATGGCGTCGTCACTAACGACGCTTTTTGCGACGACGGGGGTAAATTTTGTTGTTTGTATTTTCGTCGCTTTAAACGTCGGTATAAGGTCTATATCTTGTAGTGTATCTTTTTCATTTGTTTTTCACTCCCCGACACATTGACCTTTTAATTAAAGGTTATTGGGATAAAAGACCACTAAGCCTATCCATGTACATAGACCGCCCATTCTTTATTCATATATAATATGATAGTGCAATAAGGCTATCATATCATTCTTGACAGCACCTACATTGTGTGTGCTCTTCTCTCCTACATCTTACTCTTCTCCTTCTCCACTGCCATTGCATTCCCTTCATAACTAACAAATAATCACTTTATAGCCTAGGAAAAGGGAAGTTGCTAGGTTACTCCTTTTTATGAGTTGATTTAAAGGTATAATCTTTGACCAAGTCAATGTTATATTTAATCAAAAGTGTCACCAAATATTGAGTCTTATAAGGCACTAGGCTATGTGTTATGCATATAAAGCTATACTATTGAATAATGTTGAAAGATTTCAATCTTATAGAGTTCATCAAAATTCTTGTGATATATGTTCAAACCTCTTTTCTACATAGAATTGTTTTGAGACAACTACAACTACATATGTGTGTCTGTACCATGTGGACTCTCTCTCTCTCTCTCTCTCTCTCTCTCTCTCTCTCTCGTGTGGAGTCAGCATTAGAGTACAACAAAAAACGTTAAATATTATGGCCTTATTGCAATTTATTCAACCATAGACACCACCTAGCTTAATACCTATAACCTTAGTACTTATGGGCACCTACCTGGCCAAAATCGACGAAAGCCAGGATGTTCGGGCAAAGTACTAATCAGCAGTGGACCTGGCTCCCGGTCCTAATGAACGTCGCGAGGGAGTCAGTAGGTGGCAAGGTTCCTGATGCACAATCAACTGATGAATGTCGAGAGCAGCTGAATTGAGGCGCCTGTATTTATGACATCGCAGTCGCAGAGTCGGGCATCGGCATCGGTATATTAATGCATAGGCCAGCCAATAAGCAAAGGAAAGCTGACGATGAACAGGCTGGCCAATATGCAATATATTTGCAACGCTGCTAAATATGCAAAGCAGAGCCGATGAAGCAAACCTTGTAAACAGCATATCGATATAGAGCTGACGAATGGAACATTATGGAAAAATGGACTAATCAAATATTAATACTACTACAGGGCAATAAGCAATGATGTACGCGCAGCAGGAAGCACCAGAGGAAGACCGAGTACTCACAGCAAGCGATCTGTAGGAGCAACGTGACAGGCGGTAGCTTGGAAGCGGAGGAGGTGCACGTTTGGCGGGAGCTGGAGTGAGAGATAACGTTTAGGGTTCGCATTTTGGCATATTCTTCTAAACCGCAGGTAGGATTCTCTTCACATTTTTCGAAAATTTGAGCCACAACATTAGAGATTACTTATAAGGCTTCAATATAAGCTCCATCTACCTAAAGGTTGTGTTGGGTTGGACTATCATTACATTCATACATTCCCAAAAATATTCCATTCTCTTTTGGAAATACATTGATAATGAAGTGACATGCCCCAAGTCTTCATGGCGGCTTGTTCTCGTACAAAATCCCAAGTTTATTTTGAATAAGGTTGACAAAGGCTTAAGGGAACACATGGGCTAAACAAAAAGGAAATGGTGTTATGGAAAAGGCTACTCTTGGATGTGACACCCTTTCTCTTGGGTCTTGAGAGAGGTTGTCATCTTCTTGCTTCCTCCAAGTTATGGTGACAATTGGTGTACTTACTTTGATTGCACACTAGTGGATTTACATATGTTGCTTTAGGCACAAGAAGAATCTATTCTTCAAGTATAGGGGCATCCTTCTCTCCTTGGTGTTGGTGGCACTATTTTATGTTTGGTTGCTAGGTTTACTAAAAAGAGCAAGAGGTCCCATTTCTATTCTTGTGAAAAGTGTGGGGAGCTTTCTAAAGATTATAAGAAGAAAGGATGCCTCTTCTAAAGGAAAGAGCAACATGAAGAAGAAGGGTGCCATATACTCCCTTATACCCTTATACTCATCACAGTATGAATTGAGAAAGCTATATGTTGAAAAAAGACATGGTAGCTTTCTATGTTCTACTTGTTAATTCATGTTTCTCTGATTCCTTTTTAGTCATCTCTCTTCTCATAGGTCTTTTGGTAGCCTCTTGCTCCTTTTTGCTTAATCCTTCAATCTTCTTCTGCCCATGTGCTGATTTCCTCTAAATTGAAATTGCTATCATTAATGGACCTAAACTACTACTACTATTACATGACATCTGACCTTGCAAGTGGCATATTGAGTCCACCAATATGCAGCTTTGAGTGCATGCATTATCCGTCACAAGGAAAGATCCAATAATTCATGTCCTGGACTAGTTTCCCATTAACATTCTAGCAACTCCACCTCCCAGCAGTAGCCTCTTCAAGCTGCCCCTTTCCCAAGCAATCCCTCACGTGAGGATGAAGGCCTCCATCTCCAGAGCACACAATCTCTTTCAGCCACCTTGTCTAGATTTGTGATGGCAGCCTTGCACCATTAATCAGTCCTCCAAAATCCTTCCAATATTTAATGCATGATTAGCAACAAGAGTTATTTCTCTCCTGTCATCCCCCTTTCCCATGGGCCTATGATCCTTGAAAATTAGCCTTTCTAGGCTTCATAGGGGCCATAAACATTGCCATGGTTTCTCTGCAAAATCACAAGACAACATTAGGAACACAATTCAATCCATAGAACTTTCTCATCTAGTATAGTAGACAAAGTTTTTCTCTAGTGCACTTCTGTGTAAGTTTGCTATGTGTGAGCTCATTTATGTCATTTATATAGGACATCATACTCCTAAATCAATGAATGTGGCTCTTATATATTGGTGAGTTTCACTTCACGCTTGCAAACTTCTATGAATTTTTGCTTTGTGCGAGCTCAAGCATATCCTCTATAGCTAGTCCTCAATACTATCATTCATACCTAAAATAGCAAGCCTCAATCATGCATATGTGCAACTCCATCTTTAAAACAATTAATACTAGTGGGCTATCCCTACAATTCTAGCATTTTCCAACTCGAAAAGCTATTTTATTTCACAAATTCTTTTATGGGCCAAATCTTCTAAACAAAGAGAAATATGAGTTATAAAGAGTCTTGTGTAATATATGATCAAGCCTCCAAATTTGGCTTACATCAGCCTATTTAGTAAGCCAACTAAATTTGAAGTTTACATCTTATCAAACACTTCTTGTGTTTTTGCAAGTATTCCAAGTTCAGTGCACATATCTTGAAAGGTAAGGAGGATCGAAGCTTGCACTCGAGAGCTATGGCGGGAGAGCAAGAGCAAGAAAGAGAGAGATAAGAAATGGGAACTCCAATAGTCACAATGTGTGACTGGGCCTTCCTTTATTCAAACTGTCACTAAAAGAATAAAGAATAAAGTGACGGTGACGGACGCCCACCACACCTGTAGTGTGTAGTGGCGGTGACTGTCAGTGTAGTAATACACGGGTGGCTAGGCGGAGCGCCTTTACCCCCAACAACCTCCCACTTAAATGTGAATTTGCCCGAGCGAGGAGTGAAAAGAAAAAGAAAAAGAAAGTACAACATGTACACATGTACAACAGGATGAGGAAAGACGTCATCTCATCCCATGCCCATCAACCTCTTGAGGAAGGCAAAGTGCTTTGTAGAGAGGCTTTTCGTGAGCAGATCTGTAGGATTCTGGACAATCGAGATCTTGACAAGATCAACAGACTTGTCCTCAACGACCCAACGTATAAAGTGATACCTCACCTCAATGTGTTTCGTCTTCGCATGGAAGACCGGATTCTTGGCTAACTGAATAGCACTCATAGAATCCGAATGCAGTGAAGGGATAGCATCAATACCAAGGCCAACAACCAAACGACCCAACCAAATGGCCTCCTTGTAAGCCTCAGTGGCTGCAACATACTCGGCCTCTGTAGTAGAAAGGGCCGTGCATTTCTACACCCTGGACATCCAAGAAATAGCACCTCCAGCATAGGTGAATACATAGTTGGAAGTGGACTTCCTACTATCTGCATGTCCTGCATAATCAGAGTTAGTGTACTCCACGACTCATGTATCCTTGCTGCCATAGCATATGTACATATCTGCAATGCCCTTCAAGTACCTCATGATACCCTTCATGGCATCCCAATGCTTCTTGCCAGGTGTAGTCATATAGCGTGCCACAACACCAACTGCAAAGGCAATATCTGGAGGAGTAGCGATCATGGCATATATAAGACTGCCCACTGCAGATGCATAGGGAATCTTGGCCATCTCGGCCCTCTGCTCAGGATAATTAGGCTGTGATATCTTCACATAAGAAGGCAATGGACAGCTAATAGGCTTTACGTCCTGCATACGGAAGTGCTCAAGGACTTTATGAATATACTCCCTCTATGACAAGTAGAGGAGTCCCTCATGCCTGTCGCGTCTAATGCGCATACCAAGTATGTGAGTGGCCTATCCTAGATCTTTCATCTCAAAGCTCTTCTTGAGCTGAGCCTTAAGAGCATCTAGCTCATCATGAGCTTTTCCTGCTACTATCAGCATATCATCCACATAGAGTACTAAAATCAATAAAGAACTATCACGGGCTTTCTTCGTGTAAAGACACGGATCCATAGCACTCCAGTTGTAGCCCTGTGACTCCATAAAGGCATCAAACTTATGATACCACTCCCTAGGTGCCTGCTTCAAGCCATAAAAACTTTTCTTCAATTTGCACACCAGGTGCTCCCTGCCAGGTTCTGCAAAGCCCTCAGGCTACTCCATATAAATCTCATTATGCAAGTTCCCATGTAAGAAAGCCGTCTTGACATCCATCTGGTATAAATTCAAGTCAAGCTGAGCAACCAAAGCCAAGACTAAGCGCAGGGTGGTCATCTTTACCAAAGGAGAAAGTACTTCATCAAAGTCCACACCATACTCTTGCTTAAAATCCTTTGTTACCAATTTAGCCTTGTATGCCAGCTTGGGGTATCCAGGGGTACTTTTCAACTTGTATATCCACTTTCATGGCAAAGCCTTCTTTTCATTAGGTAAGGAAACCAAATCCTAAGTCTCATTCTTATGCAAGGAGTCTATCTCAGACTGCATAGCCCTCTCCCAGGAGTGACTGTCACCCCTGCGCATAGCCTCATCATAAGTGAAATGCTCTCCTACATCTATAACCAAGACATAATGCATCGAGGGCTGAAATCTATCAGGTGGACGTCTGTCTCTAGTAGACCGTCTCACGGCAGGCTCTACTGCTTGCCCAGCTGTCTGTCCAACACCTTGACCATGAGCATCTGCTGCAGCTGTAGACTATCCAACTGGCTGTGCGGGAGCTCTCGGCTCCTCTTGAAATATGACCCTGCAGATCTCAACAACTCTCTCAGGCTGCCGATGCATCTTGTCTTCATGGAAGACTACATCATGAGTGCGGATGACTTTCCGTGCCTGCGGATCCCAGAGACGGTAACCCATCTCGCCTGCATCCCCATAACCAAGAAAAATGCATTTGACACTCTTAAGATCCAGCTTACTTCTCTTGTCCCTAGGCACATGGCAAAATGCCTCACATCCAAAGACATGGAGGTACGCATAAGAGGGAGGTTTTCCAGTCCATACCTCCTCGGCAACCTGGAAATCCAAACCACTAGAAGGTGATCTGTTTATGATATGCACAGCTGTACTAACTGCCTCAATCCAAAAGCTCTGTGGTGGTAGGCCTGTGTGGCTAAGCATACTACGTACACGCTCCTGGATGGTTCTATTCATCTGCTCAGCCAAACCATTCTAGGGGGAGTGTAGGGGGCGGTCAACTGATGCTTAATACCCCTCTCATCACATAACTGCTCAAAAGCACGTGAGACATACTCACCCCCATTATCTGCTCTGAGGCATTTTAGCCTATACCCAGACTGATTCTCAACCAATGCAAGCCATCTCTGAAACACAACCAAGACATTGGATTTCAGCTTAATGGGATAAACCCAAACTTTTCGTGAAAAATTATCTATGAATGTAACAAAATACTTTGCACTACCCATATACTGATAAGGCATGGGCTCACAGACATCCGAATGTACCAATGTCAAGGGCTCACTCATGCATGGCCTACCAGACTTCTTATGTGTAGACCTAGTTTGCTTGCCATAAAGACAATGCTCACATGAATCAAAACATGCATAATCAAGGGGCGGTAAGTACTGCAAACCAAAAAGTATTTTCATTCCCTTCAAAGACATATGGCCCAAACGGGCATGCCAAAGAGATACATGTGGGATAGAATCCACAGACAAAACATGATTAAGGGAAGAAGCGGATACAATCAAGGGATAGAGACTGCCAGCCTTGGCACCTCTCGCAATCGCAAGTCTGCCATGAATGATCTTCCATGCAGAGTCTCCAAAAGATACATGATAACCTGCATCATCAAGCTGTCTAGTTGACATGAGATTGCGTGTCAAAGCAGGTACATAACGTATATCCTACATAACAAAACTGCTGCCAAAAGGAAACTGCAACCTAACATCACCAATGCCCACAATATCAAGAGAGTTGTCATCACCCAAGCGCACAGAACCTGAAACAGTACAGTATGAATGACATCACTCTCGGTAAGGTGTCACATGAAAGGACACACCTGAGTCTAAGAGCCAACACTGTGCATACATAGAGTGTATCTCTGTTATCTGCGAAGCACTAGAAGAAGCTGTAAGGATATAGTCATCATCAATATCCTCAGGCTGCATAACATTGATCTCTTCAATTTTAACACTAGACTTTGCAGGCACTATGCTGCGATTAGAAGACTTATCCTGCACTTTGTCTTTCCCCTTATCTTTGTGCCTTTCATTGTGCAGTTCATGGCATTGTGGTCTAATATGGCCCTTTTTTCCACAATGGTGACAAGTAACATCTGCATTCCTGCCACGGGATTTGCTACGTGACTTCCCACGAGACTTGGACTGAGATTTCTAAGAATCCCGTCCACGGCCACTGCCATTGCCATGCTTTCCATATCCATCATTTCTGCCTCTAACTGTCATAGCATGCGATACACGAGAGGCATCCAAATTCTTATGGTTAACCTCTTCCTGCAGAGAGCACTCTCAATATCAAATAATTTCAAGGTAGCAGTAGAGGCACATAATGCAGTGCGAAATACATCCCACGACTCATTAAGAGTGCCAAGCAAGAAAAGAGGAGTGATATCCTCTGCAAAAGTGATGTCCTGCGAAGTCAAGTTCTTGAGTATGGCATGGAACTGGCCCAAGTGAGCAGACATGGTCACATTCTCCTTCATGCACAGATCCATAAGCTGCTTCAGCCAATACATCTGACTCGCTGGACTTCTCTTGTCATAGAGATTCTTGATTTTATCCCACAACTGCCATGCACTCTGTTCTTCCTCAAATACATTGTAATGAACATGTTCTGTGAGAGATAATACAATATTGGACTTGCATAACTCATCAAGCTCAAGCCATTCCTCATTTGGCATAGTTGAAGGCCGATGTCCACTCAACCTCAATGGTTTGATCTGCGATTTCTGCACCAATACCTGCCAAATCTGGCTCTTCCAATAAAAGCAATTCATACCATCAAGCTTAATGATGTTGAAAATAGCATGATCAGTGGGAACTCACCATAATGCCTGCAGGTTGGAAGACTGTAGACAGTTCAAAACTGCTTGCTGTTTACTGCAGAAAATAACAAAAAAATCACTAAAATCGAGAGAAAATGGTAAGAAAAGTGTAACCAAAGCTGCTGCCCACCAAGTACAAGTGAAAGTACATCATTTCAGAATATTTCAGCATGAAAAATCTATGTCAGTCCGGAGTTATATACTTGCTATAATAAATGACAACAGGGTACTGTGAGAGGCAATTGCTGACCAAATCACTGCACCAAGTCAAGAAATGATAGCCAAGACATGACCAGCCATAAACGTGCATAAATCAGCACCAAACAGTCATCAAGACCCTGAGCAAACACCCAAATATGTCACCAAAGCATATGTCAGTGGAGTAGGCATACCCCTTGGACAATAGAGCAAAGTGTACATACCGCTGGTAAGACCTGACACCAGTAGGTGTATGCTCATAAGAGTGCAAAGCCCAAGCTCAAGTCAAAAGCAATTCCAAGATATCAGTGCATGAACCATGCAACATGTAAGTGTAAGAGATCTCAAAGTCTCAAGTATCTGCAAAATGCTCAAATAGCATAAACCTCCTGCTCAATGTTAGCCAAGCATACAAGATGCTCCCACTGGCTCAAAAGGCGAATAAACGAGCTCAACAGCTCAAGCAAACCAAGTCAAAGTACCAAAGATAGGTAACCAAGACAATGCAATAGCATCCACTAAGGTCATAATGGAAAAAGCCAAGTCGTAACGGAAAAATCCAAGTCAATGTCCAACTACTCAAAGGAATACTCAGATGAATGTCGAGACGAGCTCAAACAACTGCCATCCACAGCCAAAGTATAAAGCATTCACCAAGACATCATCACCCGTATTGGGTAGCCTAGGCATAAACCATGTCATAGATGAAATGCCAGCTGCAAAGAAGTGACAGTCAAACCCAAATCGAGCTCTAATCTCAGCTTAAAAGCATTTCAGAGCATAAAAAAGACATATGGCATAGTCCAAATACATCATGACATCATACCAAGTAGCCGGGAGCACCCCGTGACCAATAGGCATAACCCAACTGTAGCATAAATAGCTTCAGCCTTGAAGTTTCCAGTAGCATGTAACCTCTGTAAATTGAGTAAATCAGTGCTTAATCCAAGCTCAAATCCCTAGGCAAACCATAGGCATACATTCCCATATGTATAGGCACAAACCGGGCATAATCGGGCATCAAATGCCAAGACCTGTAAGCATAAAATTGAAGTAACAGGTGGCTGCCCTGTTCTGGACAGATCTGGAATTGTTCAAAACAGTCAATGGCTGAGCTAAATTATCTCCAAATGTGTCTCACATAAGAGGCATAACATCCACAAGTGATCCGGTATCAATAGACATCAGTAGAAGCATCACATAAGCCATAGGCATACAAATACATGCTATCTCAGATCTGAAATCTGTTGCAGAATACTTTTTCATCAGAATTTGACAAATCCGACATCACCATCGTGTTCGGAGTGTGCCAAAACCCCAACTTAGACTCTTACCTTGCCTGAATCGGGTTTCGAATGCCCGAGATATGACAAAAAGAGTGATTTTTGGGCCAGATTTTGAAACAGGTGCAAAAAAAAAGTGAGCTGGCTGGGGGGTTCTACTGTCCCACATGTCAACAATGGGGCCCAAAGGGAGCACAAATGGGGGCCAAAGAAGGCCTACACCAAGCCTCAGCAAGCCTTGATAGGCTGGAAGCAAGATCCAGGTGAAGGCAGCTCCAAGAGGTGTGAGCTATGGTTGCCCATAACTTGTGAAAACCCTGTTTACCTAGACCTGTGGACTGAGATAAATCTCTGAAATAATGAAGTAATACCTCAATGTCAATGCCCTGATGGTGCCTCAATAGGCCGAGAAGAAGCTCGAGAAGCCGGGGAGTGATGGGAGCTCAAGAGAATGAGCTATGGTTGCTGGGAAGCAGACTCAATGCGAGTGGGGAGTCAATGGGAAGCAAAGAATGCCACGAGCCAAGTTTAAGAGTCGGAAAGCCGTACTCAAATACCAATTGAAAGGTGAGAAGAATTGAAGCTTGCACTTGAGATCTATGGCGGGAGAGCAAGAGCAAGAAAAAGAGAGACAAGTGTTAATCAGCCCAACACGAAGAAAGCAAAAGAAAGCGGAAAAGACAAAAGTCCAAGGCAAATGCCGAAGGGGAAAGGTGCATTTTAAAATGGAAAAGGCGCACCCTGAAATATTGTAAAAGAGCACCGGGCTCTCACCCATGCAATTTGTAAATGCAGACAGGCGGTGGAAAGGAAGCTAGGAGGATAGACGAACACTGAGGAAAGGGGCCTAGACCAAGGGCCGGCCATGTAAAAAAGGGAGATGACCGCCCATGGAAATTAGGGCATGTATATAAAGTTAAAAAATGAATGAGAAGAGCATCCTTGTGTGTGGCAGACAGCGTCTTCTTCTTCTCCTCTTGTTTCTTACCTTCTTGCCTCCTTGCTTGTGCTTGAGAGAGGGACTGAGAGCATGTGAGGGAGTGAGGGAGCGATCGTGGGAGGGCAAGGGATCTTGGAGAAGAAGCTCTCCATCTTCTCTCTTCATCTTCTCCTCCTCTCTTCTCTCCTCTTGTCTTGAACATGGCTATGGAGGATGAAGCTCATGGGAGAGGGATTGAGGTTGCTTGAGCTCGCCTCAAGGATCGTGGAGCTGCAGGGGTGCAAGAGAGAGGAAGGTACTCAATCGAGCATCAAGGTAAGCTCACTACACCCACAAGGTAGGCATTGCGCGACGGCTTTGTGAGAGGTAGCCATGGCTGCTCAGCTCGAAACACTTGAGTAATAAGTGGTCCGTAGGTCTCGGGGTAGAGCTCGAAGAGCTCCCACATTTTGGTTCCGTTGCTGGGACCAGCAGAATCGAGCTTTGAGCGCCGCGCGCATCAGATCGAGCATGGAAGTAGGGTTTGCAGCCTGAACCAGTGCTGGAGATAACTAGGAGACTTAGGAGGTTTTAATCTGAGGAACAGGTAAGTATTTGGGTTTGTTGGAAGCATCAGATTAGAACTACTGTTCTGTATTTCTATTTTTCATATTGGCTGCACTAGATTGAGGTTAGATTAGGATAAAACCAGAGAAAACAGAGGTTCTAGCTGCTGCTGGAAATAGGAAAACAGGAGACCAGACTCAAGCTGCTGTGTGAAACAGGGACAGGGAACCGGCTGTAAGGTATTGCAATACTGGCAAAGAGCCTTAAGAGGCCTAGGAGGCAAGGACAGATCTCATTTCCTTAGTTGGCTTTGTTTGTGTGAGAGAGAGAGTTTCTGGTTCACGGGACGAGGAAACGCAACCCCGATGCTAGGTGTATTCGATTCGTGCTATTTCAGGTGAGTCCAATGAGTTCCAGTAGCGCTTTGATCGGTTATGGGATGTTTTGTGATGATTGAGTGCAACAGACAGTAAGGAGGATTCAAACGCGCCGGGATCACGCCCGTCGCCGACGCAGTCGAACCAACCTACAGTGGTCCGATTCCAAGAATTAGACCCACCCCGGTCCGACTGAGAGTGAGTCGAACCATCCTGGTCCGACTACCAGAATCGGACCAGTCCGATCGAACGTGCCACGTGGCACTCGGACTGCCCTCATAATAGGACACTCAACTGCCCAATCGGACCATCCGGTCCGATCGGACGCCTCGTCCGAACGAAGAATCGGACCCACCCCTGTCCGACTCAGACCAGTCCAGAATCGGACCAACCACACCGTCTGACTGTTAGAGTCGGACCATACTGGACCGTCCGACTCTCAGAGTCGGACCATCCCGGTCCGATTCCCAGAATCGGACCATCTTGCCAGAACACAAAGATAAGGATCTTTTGCTGACTTGACCACAGACCTGACCCCAGGACGCAACCCTGCACACCCCCAGAACCCAATTGGGCCATTAGAACCTCAGTGATTTATCAAACTCAGGGTGCAGAAGGACCATAGAATAGCCGGGAACCGAGTTGAAAACTCAAATTAGGCTCAGAACGTGAGTGGAAACAAGGTGGAGTTTGCATTAAACTCTTTGTGCATTGGCATCTCACTTTTGTGCTCCACTAAACCTGCACAGCAAGAAAATAGAAAATCCTGTTTTCGCACCAAGCACCACGAAGCACTAAGCACAACGTATGAGTAAGGATCAACGTTGCTTTCAAATAACAAGGAACACATCTGGATACCTAATAACATTAAGGAACCCACTAGTAGGAGGAGACCCCAGGACTTAGACAAGTGCTTGAACGCCCTACTAGTAGTACCTAGAGAAAACACAAAGACACGGGAAGCAACAAGATAGAGGAGTGGAAGCTACAGGAGCTGATTGGATTCATCGACAACCTCGTGGAGCTGGAAGCAGAAACAATGTCAGGATCAAGAGGCGATCAAGGGGAAGACCAATTAGATTTAGGAGAATTTCCAACTTCGGTTCAGGAACTGGTACACGACTACGATCTACTCACCAGGATTGAAATCCAAGGTAGACCTGCAAAGGAAGTAGCGACTAACCTGGAAGAAGAGAGAAGAGCTATCAAGAGAGCGTTGGAAGGCATAATTGCCTACAACCATGAGCAGAGGGCTAGAAGGCTGCAGCAGGATGTGGATATGTACAAGGCTAGACGAGTACTAGACCTAGCTGGGGCAGCCAAGTCCGGACCGAATGTAGAAAGGGAACGGGCAGCAGAGGCTGGCATGACGTTGAGTGAACTGGTGGCAAAGCGACTCATGGACAAACTGTCAGGATTGGGAGTCACGCAAGGAGCTAAAGGGCAGGCTAGGATCCCCATAGTAGCAAAACAACTGGCTCGTTACGAACCTAGCAGTGACCCGTACAGCTTCATGGAACAGTTCGAGCAAGTGTGTGAGGCGAACGGCCTTACTGACCCTGCGCAGCGAGCTCAAGCTTTCGGCATGTGCTTAGGCGACAAGGGGAGGACGTGGTACTCTAGTTTGGATGACACAGAACGTACAAACTTCGCTCATCTTAAGGGCCTCTTCATCAAGAGGTTTTCGGAGGCAGGGTACTTGGACAACCTCATCGTTAGGTTGATGAATATTAGTCAAAGGGAGAAGGAGGACGTTAGGGATTACGTTACCTAGGTGCGCAGTCTCTATAAGAGAATCCCTGCCAATGAGCGACCCATCGAGAGGGCAGTGTCTACAGTGTTCATGAACGGGATTCGAAGCAAGGAGCTCTACAAGGCTTTGGCTAGTAACTCCATCTTACAACGAGACGTGCTGGCTCGAGTCTTCGAGGAGGCAATACGCGTAGATGATCAACTCAGGGAACGCAGTATGAGGATTACCAACCGAGATGGTGTGAGCCAGAGGGACCCCGAGAGATCAGCCATCTTAGGAGAAAAAATAACTGCTAGTGTACAGGACAAGGGAAAGAGTGTAGACCACGACCAAGGGATGGCAGAGATGAGACTGGAGATTGCGCAATTGCAAGAGCTCGTTAGAAAGCCTGTGAGATTGCATGTACAATGTGTGTACTGCGGTGGTAATCACCTCCCAGCAGAGTGCCAAGATCCTAGATCTCAATCGTGCTCAAATTGCGGTAGATTCGGACATGATGCAGTGCACTATAGAATGCCAAGGAGACTTCTGTATACGCAGCAGTACAACCCTCCATGCTTAGGCAATAGGCCACCTAATTTCTTTGGCAGGGGAACCCAGTTATCTCTTCAAGCACCAACTGACCCAAGACCTGTCGTGCCTAGGCTGGAGATGCACCCAACTCGCATACCTAGGCCACCAGGGCCTTTTGTGACTCACCCACCTAACGATGCTCCTGTTCACTTTGTGGAGGAGCCCAACGAGGAAGAGGCATATGTCAATCCTTATGTATCCTACAACGAGGAGGGCAACCCACTCCTGATGGACTATCGGCCAGTACCGGTGATGGCCTTAGGAAGAGGACGAGGTAGAGGCTTTGGAGGGCCAAGCCAGGATCTGGTCACATGCTGGACTTGCGGCTACCTAGGCCACATTTCATCACGTTACCCAGAGTGAGAACAAGCTAACAAGGGCAAAGCAGATCTCCGATGCACAGACTGTGGAATCACACATCTGTTTCCTGATTGTCCTAGGCGGAAGCCATCAACGAGCGCTACCAACATGCCATCGGTGCCTTTGGGGCTCTTTGGAGTTGAGGCTTTCGGTAGTGAGGATATGCCCATCCCACTACATGCCAAGACGCGAGCTCAAACGAAACAAGTAGGCATCTCCTTACGAGGGCCAAGTAACCTTGATGTAACCTCAATAGGGAAGACAAGCCGGAGGAGACGGAAAAAGAGAACTGATGCGAAGATAACCCTTAAAACCGAGGAAACGGCTACGCTAGTAACGGAAAAGAGGGTCACGGACGTAGAGGCAGAGACCTCGGCTCCTAAGACAACAGAGCTAGGGAGTGCCAAGGTAGGGGAATATCCCCATCCCAAACGGCAACTCGAAGCTATAGCCAAGGTCAAGGAGTGGGTTAAGGATGCCCAAAAGCACCTTGAAGATGCTGAACCCATATTGGAAGACCCCATATACAATTTCTCCAGTGTTAGCACACCAGTCTCACCCTTAAAACCACAAGTTGGGAACATGCCTGCACCACTAAAAGCAGCTCAGTAGCAAGGCCGGGGGGAAGCTTACCAGAACAGACAAGATGCATGGCCTAGAACTGCCAGCCTCAGAGGAAGGCAAGGGTCCAATAGCCTCCTCACAACTTTGCGGTCCACCCGAGTAACTCTAAGCCTGGAGGATCTGCTTAGGCAAAATCACTCCTTGTGGCAGGAGTTAAAAGACTCGATCGAGGGACACACGGAACTTGTGGGCACTGATATGCAAGATCACAACGCAGTTACACAGATCCCAAGTCTAACTCTACACGCAGATCCTAAGTCTTTGCACATCAATGCTTTTTGGGAGGGCACTGAAATGCACGCAGTTTTGCCGTCCTAGCCTTAGGAGACATGACTCGGAAGGGAATTGTAGACATAGGCACTGGTGTTAGTGTGCTAAACCATGCGGTCCTAGAGGCATGGGAAAACCCTCCTATAGAGACCACTAGATTCAATGTCACACTAGCAAACGGAATGAAAGTAAGACCATTTGGGGTCTTAAAGAATTGGCCGGTAAAGATCGCCGGTGTGCAATTCTCGGTAAACTTCATTGTCATGAAGGGAGTGGATTACGACATACTATTGGGCCGACCTTGGATGAGGAATGCACGGGTCATAGAGGATTGGGGCAATGGATTGATTTTCCTAGGGAACAGAACTAGTACAGTGAGGGTAGAGATGGACACTTGGACGACGACGTCTGTTGACTTGGCAGCCATCTCAGCCATGCTAAAAGGCAATACTCAACTGACCAAGCCCTATGGATCACTTGCTAGGTATATTCCTTGCCCTGAGGATGAGAGGGATTGGATGCACGTGCTGGCAACCATTGACCTCCCATTCTCGAATGAGGAAGGACCACATCAGCAGGCTGCTAAAACCACCACCATGCCAACTGAGGAGCCAGTTGTGCCGCTTTGCATGATGGTAGGAAGCTCGCGCAGCCCAGGCAAACCGGCCTCATCTCGCATCCCCAACAACAAACTAGAGCTTTAGGAGATCGTAGAGCATCTGACCGATAAATTGAACGGGCAATTTGGCCGCTAACTTAAATCCTCTACATGACCTTTTAGCTAAACCAGAATGGAAATGGAACAAAGTCCATGACCTGAACTTGTTATATAACTGGGCTTTAGTTACTGACAACAAGGAGAGTAAACAGGGAAGCTTAGGGAATGATGGGTAGTCAGAAGAACAGGACCCGAACGATGAGGAGTATGAGGACCGTCGCTCTGCGCGAGAAGAGAGTAAAGAAGAGGTAGACACGATAGAGTACGACACGAAGGGAAAAGCGATAGAGCAAATTAGGGCAGACTTAAGGCCTAGGAAGGAAGAGCTCACTCGAAACGAAAAAGGAGTCATACTAATGGAGTGTGACAGATCGTGGCTGGAACGAATAGAAGCCGTAGATTATGAGCAAGCTGGAGTGGCACAACAGTGGGTAATCCCAGTGCTCAAGACGGATTCACCTACGGAACTAAGACCCCCTGGGAAAACACCTTCCTCAAGTGAAGGATGCGAGTTCAACTCAGAGTCGGAAGTTAGTACTGAGAGCGATCTCGAGATACCGCAACCCTCTAAGGTCAAATGCACCAAGGGAGACTTGCCAGTCCACCTGAGGCACAAGAGGCTAAAAGAGGAGGCCAGGAAGCAAGCAAGGGGCTCGGAAGCGGAAAGGCAGAGGAAACTATAGGATCTACCCAAATGGTTTACAAAATTTAAAAAGGGTGACAGAGTGGTGGTTCTGCTAGGTGCAAAAAGACAAAGTCAGACTAGTGAATCGATAGAGGGACCCGCCAAAATCAAAGAGGTTAACCTGGCTGGGAAAGGCGAAAAACCAAGACAGGTATTTGTCGCAGATGACTTGGCGGAAGAGGAAGAGACCAAACTTGTTGCGCTTCTGCAGGAGTACATCGACGTGTTTGCCTGGACATTGGACGTCGAACTTAAGGGAGTCGACCCTAGGGTCGTGACTCATAACATCCCAATGATTCCAGACGCAGTGCCAGCAAAACAACGACCATACCCCATGAATCCTAAACACGCTTATGCAGTGAAGGAGGAGATTGACAAACTCATGAGGGCCGGTTTCATATATGAGATCGAGCACACGGACTGGGTGTCACCTATCGTGATTGTCATGAAGAAAAATGGAAAGATCCGAGTGTGCGTAAACTACAAAAAAGTGAATGCCACTACGAAGAGGGATAATTATCATTTACCTTATACCGAGCACATGCTGGAGAGGGTAGCAGGGAATGAAGCCTACAGTTTTTTGGATGGCTTCTCGGGTTACAATCAGGTGTAGGTGCACCCCGACGACAGGCACAAGACTGCCTTTGCCACGGAATGGGGCATATTCGCCTACATTGTCATGCCTTTTGGGCTAATGAATGCACCTGCAACTTTCCAGCGCTTAATGTGCACCATCTTTAAAGACATGCTTAGGCGCGAACTGGAAGTGTTCGTAGATGACCTATGTTTACACTCTAGTTGGGACGAACACTTGAAGAAATTGCGAGCTGTCTTTGAAAGGTGTAGGCTGTACCACCTCTCGCTAAACCCCTTAAAGTGCAAGTTCTGGGTAAAACACGGATGCATCTTGGGGCACGTAGTGTCAAGGAACGGCATTGCCACTGACTTCTCCAAAGTCAGAGTCATTGTTGACCTACCGCCACCCAACAACTACAAGGGAGTTCAGTGCTTCTTGGGACACACTGGATACTATCGACGATTCGTGCTAAATTATGCATTAATAGCTAGACCTTTGTACAAGCTATTGATAGTGTTTGAGTGGACGAAGGAATGCCAACGCGCATATGAAGAATTGAAAAAGGCTCTTATGACTGCACCAATCTTGCGAGCCCCAGACTGGAACGTAACATTCCATATGCACATAGACGCCTCTAAGCCTGGTGAGCATAACTTGGATTACCCGGTGAGTTTTGCCAGCAGGCAGCTCACAGAAACCGAGATGAACTATTCCATGACAGAAAGGGAGGGGTTGGCCATGGTATTTGCGGTAAAGAAATTTAGGCATTACCTGTTGGCCACTCCCTTTGTCTTCTACGTTCACCATCAAGCCCTACTGTATCTTGTGAACAAGCCTTGCGCTACGGGGCGCATAGCTAGATGGTTACTCCTTTTACTGGAGTTTGACTTCTCTGTGGTTGTATGCAAAGGAAAGCAGCACTACATGGCTGACCACATGTCCTGCATAACCACAGGAGAAGCCGTTGGACAAGGCGTGCCTGATGATTTACCGGATGCCCATCTTTTTAACTTGTCTAGTGAACGAGAATTGTTTAGAGCGGATCTGATGCCATATTGGGCCGATGACATAGTGCAAGTGGTAGAAAATGGACTACCAGAGCGACCCATTGAGAAGGCCAAGCTGAAGAGACTTATCCTGAAAATTCAGCCCTACCAACTGATAGTAGCTGGCCAACTCTACAGGATGGGACAAGACGGTTTATTGCGCAGATGTGTGTGTGAGCATGAAATACACGACGCATTAAATGAAGCACATGGCAGAATTATTGGCGGGCATTTTAGTGGGGATACAACAACCCAAAAGGTGCTACAATCCCAGCTATGGTGGCCCATCCTATTCCGTGATGCAGCTAAATTTGTAAAGCACTACGATGAGTGCCAAAGGACCAAAGTGCCTATGCGAAAGGACAAGATGGAGATGACCCCTGTCATAGCCCGACAAGCCTTTGAAAAATGGGGCATCGATTTTATTGGGCCTGTCAGTCCTGCATCACAATACTCCCAAGCTCGATACATCATAGTGGCAACCGACTATTTAATGAAATGGGCAGAGGCACGAGCCACGAGGAAGAACGATGCTAGGACCACGGCAAAGTTCTTGTGGGAGCAGGTCATTTCACGATTTGGTTGTCCGATCGAACTAGTAAGCGACCAAGGCACACACTTCATTAATGAAGTGATTGCCCACTTGCTCTCTACTTTCCTAATAATCCATCGGAAGTCCTCTCCCTATTACCCTTAGGCTAATAGCCAAGCCGAATCCACGAACAAAATCCTGGTCAATGTGCTTACCAAAGTTGTGTCTACTTAGAGAAGTGACTGGGATAACAAGCTAATGGCGGCCTTGTGGGCCTATCGCACAGCTTATAAAACGGCTATAGGACAGACGCCCTTTAGGCTAACTGACGGAACTGAAGCCATTCTGCCCGTAGAATTCTTCATCCCTAGTTTGAGGCTAGCAGTCCACGAATGTTGGGAGAGAAGAGAGGCTTAGACTAACCGCTTGGTAGAACTTGAGTGCTTAATGGAGACCCGACTCCTCGCCACTCACTCTCTAATTTGTGAAAAGGCTCGACGAAAGATGTGGTTTGACAAGCATGTCATGCAGCAAGACTTCGAACAAGGGGACCTTGTTCTGTTGTACTCAGTAAAAGGGCATAAACAGAAGATAAAGTTTCAGGGGCTAGGGCCTTTCAGGGTACGCGTAATCGGTAGAACCGAAAATGTCGAGTTGGAGACACTTGACGGTGAGGGAATAGGCTTTTTTAATGGCAGCCGCATTAAGAAGTACTATCCTCCTTCACATCCATTGCATGAGCCACCCATGCTAGAACCCCCACTGAACGTCCGCATGGCTACTGTAACTGACCTAACAGATCAGGACGAAGAAGTAGTGGCACTGGCATACCTACGGATCACAGTTGCAGCAAGAGCGGTATATTCTTTCAATACCTTGATTGATGAAGTTGCTGACTGCAACATCCTAACACATGACCATTGGACACGCATTGGTCAACCGCAACTACAGCCCACTAACGCTCAACTCACCCCATTTGGGGGTACTGCTTACCCACTCCTAGGGAAATGCAAGGTGGTCATTTCCATCGAGTCTGAAAGTTTGGCGGCCTTCTTCCATGTGTTGCCTGACACTAAGGACGCTGGTAATGTGTCACTATTAGGTCGCACTTTCAAGAAACAAACCAACTGTAATGTGGATTACAACCTAAATCACATACATCTTGCCATCGGCAATGTGCGCATAGTGACGACTTTCAGCAAGGGCTTCCCTAACTCCCCTACTTTTACGAAGCCGCCGATGGAAACCCCTACAACCACGTTTCAGCTCGAGTCTAAACAGACGAAAACTATGGCCACGTGCCAAATTCTCAACCCCAGACTCACGCCCACCAAGAGCGCTCTCAAGGCCAGAGAGTCCAAGTTTCTATGGGTGCCGAAACGGCAAAAACCACATCCGGGTAAACCACCCAAGTGTGATCCTAAACGTCCAAATTATCAACCGTCCCGACCCAAGAGGCAGTCTAGGCGCTATCACTGTAGACGCACAACCACGCCGCGTTGGATTCCCAAAGACCTCTTGTGGGCACAAGGATACCACGAGGGCAATCCCTGGATTTGGGTGCCTAAAAAGGGCCAGCTAAGAACCTCATCTACGAACACCCTCACCCTAACGAGAGAGGTTTGCACACGTGGCGCCCAAAACACAGTTAACGGGCCAGGGCCAGTGACACCTAGCAAACCTCAGCTCGTCTATCGACCAAAGCAAATGCCCCAGGCCTTCAACCTACCTAATCCTAAGAACTTACAAGCCACGATGACTGCCCGCTCAGAACCAAATACAACCCCCATGCCTCTAGAGCTTCCTACAGCGTCTCAAAGTGTTTCCCATTGCGAGGACCGAACCGTGACACCGATGAGGAAGTCACAACTATCTAGTCCAGTTGCACCAGCACCACCAAAGGGTCTTAAACCCTCCTATGCAATACGACCTTTCCTCTCTTTGGCTAAGGACTTTGCCGCAACTTCTGGGGATGATTTAATAACCTGCATTAAAATATTAGATGAAACTTTCACTACATTTGCTAGAAGCTACGAGAGGCTAGACCTAGGTCTTCTTGACGAAACGCTTGCTTCAAATGTCCGTGCATTACCATGCACTTGGGAGGAATACGAACTTATGACCACTAAAGTTCCCAAAATTGCTGCCGAACTGATAGCAAACGGTGAAATCTCGAAGGATTAGGATACACTCAGAAGACTTATCACTTCTTATCGTAAGCCTCTACGTTCTGCTCCTGCATAGGAGCTGCAAGAGCTCACGCAGATGGCAAGCTCACCTTCCACATTGTTGCAGCAGTGGTTTACGCTAAGGATCCAATGGGAGAAAAAAGATTGTCACATAATGACCAATGCTGAGTAACGCAGGGCAATCAAAACTATCAAATATGACCCCACATATGTGGCACCTATCTTGTTTAGGGTCTTGTCCATCACCCGTGATCAGCATTTGGACGACCATGTGCTCGCCCACCCCTACATTGACCAATTACTCACCCAAGAGGAATTACATGTTGCCAGTCGCCTCAATACCGGAGATCTCTTCCACGATGTTTTGACCTACATTTCCCAAGTCTCCATCCAACCATCCACTCTGGATTGTCATGCCCAACTCGAATACAATCCAAACTTCTATAATTGGCTATTGGCTAGGTAAGTCAATCCACATGAACAAGTGCTTACCTCGCCCTTCCTGTGCTAATCCTAGGAAGGATTCTTTGAAAGATTCCTGACGGAGGGGAGGCAAGGTGACCAAGAGCAGAGCAAAGATGAAAAGTTATGTTATCTAGCTAGCAGATTGTTATAATTAAGAAAGTTTCTATGGAAAAATATTGCAGAATAAAACAATAGCAATGGTCAAGCCTCTAAGCAAGTGTGCCCACTTTAAGCCCATCTATTTTTCTCTCAAACTTAGTTCTAATTAGAAATGCGCCGAGTGTTGGGCATTAATTGTTGGCATGGTGTGTTGACATGTCACCGCCATGGCAGGACAGGACAAAGGAGGCAAACTACCATTCTCAGAAGAGGAAATGACCAAATTCGGCATCACCGTCGAGACGCGCGGATTCAATCACTTCACCTTCAAGCACACACTGAATCTGGACGAAGCCATCATGGAGGAACCCGCAATCAAAGACTTAGTGGACAGATGTCATCTCCACAAGTACGTGGAAAAGGTGGGGCAAGCGGTGGATTACAGTATGTGCGCGGATTTCCTGAGGAATTTCGACAAAAGCAGGAACTGTGGCACCGTCACAGTAAGGATATGGGAGCAAGAAAGAAGAATCGAAGTATCCCTCAATGCAACGATCATAGAAAAGGCCCTGGGGCTTGTGCCAAAGAAAGAGAGAAGGCCGAGGCGAGACGTTTACACCATGCTGGGGGTCGCGAAGGAAGCGGTGTGTACTGTGGATGGAATCAGCTTGGCCGACATCCTGGACCCAGTGGTGAAACTACAAGCAAAAATGATCCATACCCTCTCCTCGGGCCAACGTTACAATGCGCTGATGAACAGGATTGGGGTCCCACTGTTAGAAAGCATAGCAACAGGAACCCCTGAAGAAATAGACTGGAATGGATTCGTACAGAAAACCATCCAAAGTTCAGCTGCCCTCCTCACCCCGGCAGAAGCACCAGCAAAAGGAGAGTCCCCTGCCTCAACAGCGCACTCCGCAAGGAAGAAACATGCATCAAAAGCGGCTACAATCAGATATGGGGCATCCTGACAGCTATCATAGATGAAGCAATAAAGAATGAGGGCATCGTGGAGAAGGAAGAGGCGCATCAAAGCTCAGCTCACCATGGCAGGGGGGAATCGAGCGAAGGAACAGTAAGCGACAAGGGACAGTAGGAAGTGCCGCCTCCACGAGCGACCAAGCCCGTAGAGCCAAGCAAAAGTGAGAGGAGACAGAATGAGAAAAAAGAGAAATTAAGTAAGGAAGAACGGGCTGACATCAAAAAAGCTAAGAAGGAGTCTCGAAGGGCCGAGGAAGAAAGGAGGAGGAAAGAGGAGGAGGAGCTCACCAGAATAAGAGAGGAGTCGAAGAAGGCGGAAGAGGACAGGAAAAGGAGGGCAGAGGAAGAAGCCGAGGAGCAACGACTCAAGGAACTAGCCGAGCTAGCGGAAGCCACCCGAAGGTCGGTGGAAGAGACCCATGGGGGCGGAGGACTCGAACCCGCAAGCCCTGGCCATAAAGCGGAAGCCAGCGCAAGTGTGGAAGCAGCACCGATAGTCGTAGGCAAGGGCAAGTCCCTCCTACACCCACTCCCTCCCTCCTTTGTGCCAACAACGGCTGAAATCGCAACCGCCGCTGCGGCACACCCCACGCCTCCTCTCGATGCGGCACAACTCATGACCATGATGCAGATGCTCGTGAGCAGGGTGGCCGACATTGTCCCTGAAACTCGATTGAAAAGGCCCGCCGCCGTAGATGCAGAGTCTCGGCAACACCCCAAACGACTGAGGCTGGAGGCATCGACCACCACGCCCAATACTCCATACTTGTCGTAGACTATGACGCATATGTGGCCGAGTTACTGACTCAACTGGACAAGGCAAAAGAAGAAAAGAAGATGGCCCTGTTGGAACTAGAAAAAGAAAAGGAGATGTCAGCAGCCCTCAAGCTAGAGGTCTCAAGGCAAGAAGCTGACAGACAGAGAGAGATAAAGGCCCTGCAAGACCAGCTAGAAGAGAAAACGAAGCAAGCCCAAACCAATGAAAGCCACCTTAGGCAAAGGCTGGAGGATGAGAAGCAGAGCTTGGTGGCGGAACAAAGGAACATAAAACTTTTGATGCAACAATACAACGATCTCCAGCAAAGGGTGGCCCAAGTGGAAAAGCTTTACCGGGAGGCTCAAGAAGGCGAGGCCATTGTTCCACAAGAGCATGCAGCGGAGCCCCAGTTATGGCACGAGCAAGAAGAACAAGACAGGCTAATCAGGGACCTCCCAAGAAGATGTGGAAGCCCTCATGGCCATGACCTTTAATCAGAAGAGGCTGCTCCGCGCTGAGATCCAGAGTCTAGAATAGTTGGTCCAAGAGAAATCAGAAATCCTGACCAAAGCGCACCATAGGCTCAGCATTGTTGATCAAGCAAGAGGGATCACTGAAGAACAGCTAGCTCAGAAACTAAAAGAAAGAAACCAGTTATGGTTCTTATCAAATGAGCAGCAACAGGTGGTAACCACCCTGGCGGGCCAGCAAGAGGAACAAAGGCAAAAGATGGAGGAGAAAGCCATGGAGTGGGAAAGAAAGAACTTTGACAGGGTGAGGGATTTAACAGAACGGTTTGCGGTGGCAGAGTGTGAGAGAATGTTGGCCGAGGCTAGGGCTGAGGCTGCAGAGATAACCACTAAGACCCAGCGACAGGCCTTTCTCAACACGATGCTCCACGTGACGCAAGCTGAGGGCAATGATACAGTGGAACAGGTTAAAAGGAAGTTGGAGCTAAGCACCCGGGCGCTACGATATGGCCTTCAAGAGCGGGAGCTTCCAACAAGTACAGGAATAACTAAAGAGCAACAATTCTACTACCTGCACTGTACAGGCCATTCCACTGTGGAGCTCAAGGAGTTGGGTTTTCAGGAGCAGGAGCAGCCGCCGCCACCACCACCAGTCGTTCCTCCTGTGGTAGAGCGAAATGTCGAAGAGGGCCCGGACTTTGAGCAAGATGAGGACGAAGAGCCACCAAGGATGCCGAGTCCACCCCAACCAGAGATCCCACAGGAGGAACCTGCCGATGCCGAGCTACCTGAACACATAATTGCAGCAAGGAGAAGGAGGCAAGAGCTAGCAGAGGAGGCCCAACGCCGAGCACGCATACTTCCACGACAACTTCCTAAGGAGTCCATGCCATTGTGAAATGATATGCATCCTGTAGATTGGCCCCAGGAGTTGATCATATGGTGCCAAAGAGAGCTACATAGAAGGCCATTCGAGCTTTCATTCTCTTTTCCACGCTCCGTGGACCGGGCCCTACCTCTAGGAGTCGTAGCCAAGATCAAAGATCTAGCTAACGAACTCGCAAACAGATGGATGGAAGAGAGAAGCATGATAATAACCAGGTGGAGACAAGAGCCACAAGAATACTGGGAAGACAAGGTCGGTCTGGTTCCCAAATCTGTCCAAGGCTACGAGGCACAGCCGAAATGGCGGAGGATGATTTGGGACACCAATTTTGACACCTGGACCGCATTTTGCAGCTCCCTCCCCGAAGAGCGGTATGATCCCATCTACATGCCCTACCCCCGTAGGCCTGGAGTGGATTACAACAGAGATCTACATGGGGATTTTGACTTCCCGAGAATCTATAATGTAAATGCTAGAAGCCCGGAGAAGTGCTTAGTATTTAGGGTAGAAGATCTGCTTCCCTCCATAAATCGTTTCCTTGTAGATTTCTCTTCCTGCCCCGATCCCGCATTCTTAACTACTTGTAATTACCTCCGACTTCTCAAATTCCTGCTGCTCCAGAAACCTGCAGTAGAGGAAGCCCATCTCCCTCCACTCTTTTTTTATCTTAACCTAGGAATAGATAGTAGAGCCATGACGAGGTTGATGATGCGCGCTACTCTCCTCCCAGCTTTCTGCTTAGAGCTATTGGAAAATATGAGTGACACCCGTTTTGCAAAGTGTAATCACCCCTTTTTGTCCACTACTCCTCTAAGAGCTAGGGCCGGCATTAAGGAATACTTACAAAGTAGCGCATTTTTATCACGAGGCCTGTGATCGCCCCGTGACTAAATAGATGCCCCATACATTGCCCAATGTACTCTCTCTTCACCAAAAAAAAAAAGTGCTTGGTGTCCTCATTCACTATTGTGGTGCACCATACTCACTGCATCTAGAGTCCTCTCTAGCCCCTCCCCCATTTCACACTTAGGGCACATCAAGGGCAGGACTTTCGGACCTGTCACCCTGAGTTCCGCACCACACCTCAAAAGCCGCACAAACTGGGTCCTCAAGTATGGGACATTACCAAGGGCTTGCCCAAGGGTAGACCCATCTCCCAATTCCACTGGCACGGGCACCATGCACTGCACAATGAGGCAGACACACCCCCTAGGAAGTGCACCACTTTTCTTGCAGGTTATGTTCGTGTTTCAAGAACAGGCTGCTTGGCTGAAGATGATCGTCTACTACATCCTCCAATGACAAGCAATTTTTCTAGAAATCGGACATGACCCCATTACTACAACTTCAGGAGCTTCGCTGCGAAGATTTCAATGGCTCCATAGATTTCATGTTGACAACCATCCGCCTACTGATGGGCTGCCATTGGCATAGATCTTGGAACCTCACCGTCCGATGATCCATGCCCACTGCCTCAAGATCTACGGATCGCTTATCAGCACCACAAACCTGAAAGACTTTCAACTCAAAACGGAAGGTCCTCTACTCCGAGACAAGGGTTCTCAGCCTAGGCCACGGCTTTTCAAGGCAAACAGCGTTCGGGGGGTTTCTCTAGAATAAATCCCTCCAATACCATCCTCCTAAGGGACTGCTTCTTGTTTCAAGCGTTTTCGATACACAAACAACGACCGGCTCCATAAGGGCGTCAGAACAGTGAGAAAGATGCCGAGACTCATCAGGAAAACTAAAACACACTGGAATCTCTCCTGGTCATCGTCATCACACCCCATCACCTCTCCGTCACAAGCCGCAGTGTCCTCTACCCACCTGTTACACCTAGCAATAGCATCATCTATCCCACTACTTCCCACCACAGTGCCATGGGACTGGCACTCGTCTAAGAGGGGGGTAATGTTAACCAGCCCAACACGAAGAAAGCAAAAGAAAGCGGAAAAGAAAAAAGTCCAAGGCAAATGCCGAAGGGGAAAGGCGCATTTTAAAATGGAAAAGGCGCACCCTGAAATATTGTAAAAGAGCGTCGGGCTCTCACCCATGCAATTTGTAAATGCAGACAGGCGGTGGAAAGGAAGCTAGGAGGATAAACGGACACTGAGAAAAGGGGCCTAGACCATGGGCTGGCCATGTAAAAAAGGGGGATGACCGCCCATGGAAATTAGGGCATGTATATAAAGTTAAAAAATGAATGAGAAGAGCATCCTCGTGTGTGGCAGACAACGTCTTCTTCTTCTCCTCTTGTTTCTTACCTTCTTGCCTCCTTGCTTGTGCTTGAGAGAGGGACTGAGAGCGTGTGAGGGAGTGAGGGAGCGATCGTGGGAGGGCAAGGGATCTTGGAGAAGAAGCTCTCCATCTTCTCTCTTCATCTTCTCCTCCTCTCTTCTCTCCTCTTGTCTTGAACGTGGCTATGGAGGATGAAGCTCATGGGAGAGGGATTGAGGTTGCTTGAGCTCGCCTCAAGGATCGTGGAGCTGCAGGGGTGCAAGAGAGAGGAAGTTACTCGATCGAGCATCAAGGTAAGCTCACTACACCCACAAGGTAGGCATTGTGCAACGGCTACGTGAGAGGTAGCCATGGCTGCTCAACTCGAAACACTTGAGTAATAAGTGGTCCGTAGGTCTCGGGGTAGAGCTCGAAGAGCTCCCACAACAAGAAATGGAAACTTCAACAATCACAATGTGTGACCAGGTCTTCCTTTATTCAAACTATCACTAAAAGAATAAAGAATAAAGTGACGGTGAACGGACACCCGCCACCTGCAATGTGTAGTGGCGATGACTGTCAATGTAGTAATACACGGGCGGCTAGGCGAAGGCGCCTTTACCCCCAACATGTCTACCAATACAATGCCATGACTACTATATCATGTGTATTTCTCAACCCTTCTATGCCACTTCTATATATCCACATGCCTTCAAGATGCAACCAAAAGTGACTAAATCAACCGCAACTTGTGTACCATGGTATGTATCTTTTTTCCCTTCTCTGATGCAAGCTTTCATAATAAGATGTTTTAGGTAAAATGGGAAAAGTCTCATTCCCAACATGTCTAGATTTATTTAACCCCTTTCTGTCACTTGCCTTTTGTAACCCTTTTTTGTCACTTAGCTTAGCTTTTGAGTCATTATGGAAATCTTTTTGCTATTTATCATTCTCAATATATGAGGAGGGCTTGGCTATACGACCAAGAAAATTGGATAAAGTTGAAGGTGCCAAATTATAGGATCATTCATTGTTTTTGTGCTATAAAATTTAGCTCAAACTTTATTTGCTAGAATCTTGACAAGATAAAGGATTGAGTTTTATGATTAATAATAAGTTACTATGAGTTTATGGGACCTTAATGTCAATGGTTTTGGCTTTTGTGTTCCCTTGGATTATGAGTTTTCAACAAAAATTTGAGATCTTAGCTTGGACATCCACCTTATCAATTATTCAAGTTGAAGAGTATTCTACTCTTATTAATTAGATTTTGTGCCCATGCTTGGTTATGGAAACATCCATCATGGCATGTATTCAGGTTGAAGAGTAGATTTTGAGAATTTTAAGTTTGCCCAATGGCATTGAATTAAATTTAGTAAAGAATAGTTTAAAACTCTATTCTTTCGACTTTGAGAATTTTAAGTTTGTCCATCACCGTATTTTTTCAACCTTCACAACAGAAGGGTCAATTATAATTTTATGGGCAACTAGTGGGCTCAGTGGGACATAGTTTACCTTTATTTTTTTAATTTGAGAAACATGAGACAAAAAATTTGAACCTCTTTGTATAAGAATTTGTACATTTAATACATATATCAACCTCCTCATTATAAAAACATGATACAAAGTGATTTGTAACTTACCTATGTTTTTTGCATATTAATTTGGTATGCACATCAATATGATTACATATTTTCAACTTTATAAGATGCCCTTTGATATATAAAAAGCAAGGTTGTGTTCTCCACCTTGTATACCAATATATGTAATAAGAGTTTAGAATCATGAATTTATTAAGTTTTTTAATAAACTCATTCAATCAGGTATAATGTGACTATCGCTTTGATGACAAAGAAGTTTGATGCAATAACTTACTTCAAATTACCTTGCTTAAAATATTTTAGGGTATACTTTGATATCATTTTGTTATCATCTTTTAGTTTGACATCATAAAAGTTACTCTAACACTATAATTGGAATCTTGTCAAGCCATGTGCTTAGACCTAGGTGTACTTTAACTTGATTCACGTCAAGTCTCCTTAGAATAGGATACACTTCTACATGTATTGAAAAATACTAAAGCACAACATTTATGAAATTGTGCTCTCTTTCAACATTTTATTGATCTTAGGATTAAGATTCTCAGCATGTTTTAAAGCTAACCTCAATCTCATAAAGGATATCATTGAGTCTATCCACAAGGCTATGCTCAATTTGAAGAGAGTTTGATTGTATTATTGAGCTTTATCCATGCTACCAAGTATTCCTACTACATTAGTATTAACAACCCATTATTTTAATCCAAGCATAGAGGCATAGGGCATGGTCTTTGTATTACAAGTCTTTAGTATGGAACCAACAACTCATGGCCATGAAGAAATGAATTCATATCAATACTACATAAATATAGTTTACCCGTACACATTATCAATGTATATACAAGCTTAGAGCTCAACAAAAACATACATCATGGATATATACATGGCTCCACTATTTTCATGTATTGATTTGGTATAATTATGAGGTGTCTTTGGGAGAGAGCTTGAGCATGTTCTCAAGCTCATACCAAACCTCTCCCATAAGGAGAGGAGATTGTCAAGATGATTTCCCCATGTCCCCTTGAGAGCATCGAAAAATAGTTTCTTCTTTTTCATTGTGAGATAGCTATGAGACGGCACGCTTAAGAATGTGCTCAAGTTGTATTCAAACCCTGCCTAGTTGGCATGACTTTTTTATATGTCTTTGGGATTTAGCTTATGCACATTCTCAAGCTTGTTTAAAACCTCTCCTTATGGGGAAGGGAGCTTGTTAATGGGGGTTTCCTCTCCCCCTTTGAGGGCATGGAAGAAAGTTCCTCCTCTCTCATTGAGATGGCTATTAGATAGCATGCTTCAAGTATCCTATTATTTGATATGACTTTTTTTATATGCGTATGGGAAAGAGATTTAGTGCGTACTCAAGCTTCTATCAACTATGTCTTTGTGGGGGAGGACCTCTATCTTTGAGAACAACATAGTATAATCTCCTATCTTATTGAGATATTTATGAGAGAGAACTTGTGCTCAAGCTTGTGTGAGTACTATCTTCCTTGTGTGAATTTCTAACATGTCTTTAAGATAGATCTTTAGCACATGCTCAAGGTTATATCAACTCTTTCTTTGTGGGGAAGGAGCTTCACAAGACAGGTTCCTAGTTTTCCCTATCCCTTTTAGATGTATTGGAGAGAGGACTTGAGTGTGTGATCAAGCCTATAGCAACCTTCTTTATTTGATATTGAAGGAGATGCAATGGCAGTGGAGAAGGAGAAGAGGAAGATGTGGGAGAGAAGAGCACACACAATGTAGGTGCTGTCCAACTAAACTGGCAGCATTATTGCACTATCATATTATATATGAATAAAGAATAGGTGGTCATAGTGTACACGGGTAGGTCCAGAGGCCTTTTACCCCAAAAACCTCCCACTAAAAGGCCAATGTGGCTGTGGAGTGAAAACAAAGAAAAGAAAAAAAAGGACAAGGTGAGGAATCATGACATCTCACCCAACGCCCAATCGAAAAGCAAGCTATGCAAGAAGTGTCGGAAACCTCTGTAGAAGAAGAGTCAAGCATCCCCAAGTCCATGGCATCCAGGAGATAAGCGATCCTGCATCTCCATACAATGGAGCAATCCAAGAATGCTTATCATGAAGCAAGCACAACTCATTAGTGCACGGCTATAAAGCATCAGAGTCGTGCATGGCATCACCGTGGCGCATACAAGACAACGGAGAGTAGTCAAACTCTCCAGAGTCAATCACTGAAAGAGAGCCAACATCCCGAACACTCGTCCAATGGGGTCTCAAGACTACATGTGGCCTCAGCGAAGCGGAAGACTGACATATGGCTGGCTGTCTAGCTTGCAAAACCACAAGAAAATGGCTCTCATGAGCCTGCAAGGGGTCTAGCAACTGATCACCAACATCCTGACCCTGACTGCTATGCATAGCTATGTCATCTAGGCCAATAAGTGCCTCATTTTCAACATAAACAGCTTGCTATAATGGCACTATAGCTACTGTAAAATTAGCCATAAAGTGTACTGAACGCTCATCAAGAGTCCTAAGAGGTGTCTGCATCTCATAGAAGACAGCATGACGACTGCGTATGACCTACTGGGTATCCAAATCCCATAATCTGTAGGCCTTAAAGTCACCATCTCCATAACCAAGGAGGATACATCTACGTGACATAGGCTCATATGGCATACATACAGATGCCTAGTAGCCAAACATCCTTAAGTGATGATAGGAGGGCTCCATGCCACTCCATGCCTCATGCGGTGTAATACCATCCAAGGTCAAGCACAATATCCTATTAACCAAATAGATTGCTGTCATAAGGGCCTCAACCCAAAAGCCATAAGACAACCCAGCTATGGTAAGCATAGAAGCAACCTTTGCATGTAAGGTCAGGCACATGCCATGAGTAATCCCATAATACCGTGGGCACAAGAAATCAATGCCATATTGGTGACAAGAGGTCTGAAAGTTGGGAGAGAGAGCATGACTCTCATAATCCATCAGCAAGTACCTAGGTCTACTACTAGCAAAATCCATAAACCTATTAAGCATAACTACAGCATCCTCAATCTGCACCAAGGGAAAAGCCCAAACACAGTGGGTAGCATGATCAACAAAGGTCACAAAGTATGATGTTCCACCAAGTGACTGGGAAGGCATAGGTCCATATACTGCACAATGGACAAGATCTAGAGGAGCATGCCTTGTACGATTGCCATAAGCCAAGGGGCCTTTGCAAGGACCAAGAGTACAATCAGGGCAAGCATTAAGAATTGTAAGTGACATAGGAGGCAACAATGAGTCTAAACAAGACAAGATCTCTGTCTCTCTGTGGTGCATATGGCCTAGGCGATAATGCCATAACAATGCATGTGGTATTCGGATAACTGCAACCATAGAATCTTGCACATGAGAGACATGCACTGGGTAATGAGAACCAACACTAGAACCTCTTGCCAAAACCAAGCAACCACGACAAATCTTCCATGACCTATCCTGAAGAGAAATAGAGTAACCCGCATCATGCAACTGATTGATAGAAATCAAGCTTTTACTAAGCATGGGAACATGTAAAACATCCCTAAGCATAAGAAAAGTCCCATTAGGCAAAGCTAGGTATATGTCGATACCAATAATAGCATAAGTATGCCCAATGCCTAAAGAAATACATCTGTCAACCTCCATGTAAGAAGAGAACCATGATCTATGAGGGGTAACATGACAAGATGCCATAGAGTTCAAAAGCCAATCAAAAGCATAGGCCTGATCACTGAGCAAGTAAGCTATAGGGAAACAACATGACAGGAGTACATGCTCAACTACATCATCATGAGTAATTGCATGTACCTCACCACTAGTAAGAGTGGTAACACCTGCTGCATCTGCTGTATCTCTGACTCTCTGCTCATGTCGAGCCCGTCTCTGTCTTTGCTGCTCTCTAATCCATCTAAAGCATTTTCTCTGAACATGCCCAAGCTTTCCACAATGGAAGTATACATATGTAGTAGAAGAACCTATAGAAGACTGCAAGGAATCCAAGTCATCATGAATAGGGCTATCCATAGCATCCATGGAGCTAAAGCAGTTGAGGGCTATCCCAACGGAGGGAACCTGCTCATAAAGACAATCATCTATAAGTATATCCGTGGTAGAAGCATGCTGCAAAGGCTCATGAAACCTCAACAAACGAGAGGACATAAAGGCATCAACCAAGGATACAAAAGCTCCCACATGAAGAAGAGTCGTAGCCAACTGCATGCATAACCAACCACAGTACGGTAAAGAATAAGACATCTATCATAAGACCATATGGTATTCAGCCATGAAATCAGCCCATAACCGTAATGGCAAACATGACTCTACAGTACATCAGACCACATAGTAGCATCCAAGTCAATGCAAGACCGATAAGTGGCATAAGATCCTGCAATGGTTAGCTCCCAAGTATTTGTACAAAAACATCCAAATAAGTGGCTCTGTAAAGTACATGATAGTAGACAAAGTGCATAGCAAGGTAAGTATCAAGAGCAACTGCTCTCTGACCTGTATGGGCAAAAGCAACCGAACTAGCATAGAAGCTAGGCAACACAGAAGCAACAAAGCCATAACTGCTAAACCCAAGCACTATCAAGAAGTCCACTGATCAAGGAGTAACCCGCAAAGAACCAAGTATCAATGAGCAATGAAATCTCAATAACCAACTCCCAAGACAATGGAGCAAGCACCGCTCAAAACATGTATCTGTATCCAAGTAAATCCAAGATCCATAATCGGGGTATTAAGGGCCAAATAGCATCCAAGCTACATAAGTGATAAGCCAACCAAATGCAAACTGCTCCACAAAATTCTCAAATGCAAGTCGATTCAAGCCCAAACATTTTCCATACTGTAGCCAAACCCAAAAGCATCCACATCAGACATTAGTCCCATAATGGGTAGCACGAGGCATAAACCTTGTCAAGTGAAATGCCAGCTGTAAAGAAAATGACAGTGAACCAAGAATTGAGCTCTACTCTTTGCTCAAGAAGCATCTAGGAGCATAAACATCAAAGTGGCATCATCCAAATACATCAGCATATCATTCCGAGTAGTCGAGAGTACCCATAGACCATAGGCATAACCAAATTGGAGGTAAAATAACATGTTAACCAAGGTAGCATAAATCCCAACCAACAACAAAGTATCCACATCCAAATCAAGGCTCAATAGCTCTTAAATAGCATATCCAGGCATAAACCATGATATCCAAGCATCAATACATCCAACAAGACACCCGAATGTCAACAAAGAGCATTATGCATAAGCCGTCCCTGATAAAACCTTGCTGCCTAAACAATGTACAGCAGTAAATCCCTGCATAAATCGAGCTATGGAAGCTCAAAGCAAGTCCCAAAGCATCTCAAAACATTGGGCAAACATCCCCAAAGCATTTGGGCATCAAATACCAAGCCTTAGGAGCATCACATAAGCTAAGAGCATGACATTTTCTTGCTGTAAATCAACTCAGATCTGTTACAAAACATTCTATGATCAGAATTTGGCAAAGCTGACATACCATTGCGGCCGGAGCGTGCCAAAACCCCAAGTTAGACTCTTACCTTGCCTAAATCGGGATTCGAATGCCCGAGATATGAGAAAAATTTGGATTTTTGAGCAAGATTTTGAAACAAGCGCAAAAAAAACGTGAGTTGCTACTGTGGGGGCCTACTGGTTATGCTAAGGATAAGCAAATGGGGGCATACAAGGTACCCAATGAAGCCAAGGAATACCTACAAAGAGCCTATGAGGTCCGGGGAGAGGCGGGAGATGAAATCTTACCTCGGGGGGAAGAAGCCATGGCTGGCATTGAAGCTCCAAGCTCTAGGTCTTCAATCTGGGCTGAAGTAATGTCGGGCCAAGCTCCACGATCAAGCTTTGATCCAAAGCTCTGATACTAGTTGAAGGGGATGCAATGCAGTGGAGAAGGAGAAGAGGAAGATGCGGGAGAGAAGAGCACACACAATGTATGTGCTGTCCAACTGAACTAATAGCCTTATTGCACTGTCATATTATATGAATACAGAATGGGCAGTCATAGTGTACACGGGTAGGCCCAAAGGCCTTTTACCCCAACAGATATGACATCGAGCTGGTGTCTTTCAGACACAAGGGAGGTCATCTTCTTCTATTCATGTTTCTTATGACTCACATCCACTTGACTTTTCTAATCCTTTCCACACAAGTAATATCAATTACGTAAGCGTTAGACCATGTTTTTCCTATGGTAGGTTAAAATATAAAATAAGAGTCCTATGATTTGAACATAAACATGTTTTTGAAGCATTTCAATCATTGAGTGGGACTATGGGGTAGGAATTTGAGTTGACCTTTCAAACAAAATGTCGAGTGAAATTGAAAGTATAAGAACAATTTCATGTATGTCTAGATGATGCCCAAGTTAGAGTGTGCACATGCCCATTTTTCACTTTCACATCGTGAAATTTACTCCAACACTATAATTAGAATCTTCTCAAGTCATGTGCTTAGAACTTGGCATACTTTAACTTGATTCATATAAAGCCCCCTTAGAATAGTGTACACTTTGACCTTTTTTTATGAAAGTGAATATACAATGTAGACAAGTTTATTTAAACTATATTAAAATGCATCCACAATGAAAACTTGTCAAATACCCTTAGAGTAGGGTACAGTATGACATCTTGACTCAAACCCAAGATGGACAATCAAATCGTATGAATGATTTAAAAGTGATAAAATATTTGTTCAATCTAATACATTTAGTAATCATGAGAGATTTGTAAGAGACTAGATTCTAGACCATAGTCATATACAATGTTAGAGTAGGATTACCTGGGTGAGTATTTAGAGATTGAAGGATTGTCTTTTGTAAGGTTTTTGCATGCCATGATCTTCTTCATGCCTTGTTACAGGAATTGTAATTGATGACTTCCTACTTATGGCACACTACCTTGTGACCTTATTCTAAAGCACCTTCCAGTTGAAGACTCTTCTTCAAGTCCTGTTCAAACCAACATCTTGGCAATCATAGTCTTTGTGTAGTCCCTTAAGAACATGTTTGTATATGATATCTAAACTGCCACAACACCATGTACACCATCATGTGGCCTTGTTCTTAAACACTTTCCAGATGAATTCAAGTCCTGCTCGAACCAACATCTTGGCAATCATGCTCTCCTTATAGTCTCTTAAGAACATGTTTGTATATGTTATCTAAATTGCCACAACATCATATACACCATTACTATATATTAAAAAATGAATAGGGCTTATCATACCATAGGACTTTGGAGGAATTGTGAAAATCATATAGACACTAAGTAGAAGTGACTTAGTGTTAAATGCAAGTATAGGTGACTATATTTGTAGATGCTCACCTCTAAAATGTCCCAAAACATCTCAAAGCTTCAGCACCATGTCCATGCTTTGCCTATCCAATGATCAAGGCACTCCAAGCGGCTATGTTTGGTATTGGAAGCTTGTCAAATACTTCTTCTTATTTTTTTGTGAAGAGTGCAGCACACTTGGCATACATATAGAGCTGGAAAGAACCAACATAGATGTCATTTTTAAGAAACCTTATCTTGATGATATCTGTATAAATCATGCTACCTCAATGGAGGTCCTACAATGCTTCTTTAGCTTGATAGTTAATTAAGTAGAAAACATACAAAACCCTATTAGCCATTCGTAAAACCTCTTCTTCTACACTATCTTTAATGTGGATGCCCATTAGTAAAACCTCTTCTTCTCTCTTTTTCTATAACATTTGCTAATGTGAAGGGTTCCTAATCTATAAGAGAGCTATATCATATTCAAAGCACCACATAAAATCTTGAAGAAGAATTCAAATCAAGTAATAGTATGTTCTATACAAATGTACTTGTGTATCCACACACATAAAATTTCTCTAGGCATAGTATGTACAAGTGGACTAATGTATCGCATCTTACTCTCACACATGTACAAAGTGCCCCAAAAGCCTGTACCCTAGTTCTTATCCCAAGGTACTTGGAAGTGTGTGTACAAATGCAAAGTGCCTACACTAATGTGCATGAATGCATATACAATGTGTGAAAGTGTTTAAACTTTTATCTAAGAATCCTATACATGTGGCCTTATATATTACCTAAGTGCATAAGGTAATCATGTGCTCAAATATGCCTAGGTAGTTGAGTGGCTAAGTTGTTCTTTTAGTTGAATGCTATGAGCCATAATGACATGGGATGGCCATTTTCTAGCTTGCCATCCCAATCCTGGCCTATCCTCAAATACTATTATCTAGGAAAAGGGATTTGCTAGTTAGAAAAGACTCGTGATGGCAAAATTATCTAGTTATAACTAGAAAATTCTACATTCTTCCTAGTTTGGTTGCTATTCTTCCTAGTTATAGTATGAACTTTCTATATAGGAAGTTGGATAGAGTTCCTTGTGCAATGCAAGAAAATGGCCAATCCAATCAAGGATATATGTAGCATTATCGTGCATTGAATCTATACTTGCTTTAGATAAGCATTGAGCTTAATAATCGGTCGTGATTGCTAAAATGGCTATCTTATAGATGTTTGCCGTCTCGGTCCTAATTTGCTTTGAGAAAAATCCAAGCTTTGAAACACGAGGAAGGCCCTTCAACATCAACTTAATCGATGTGATTGCAAACGAGCATTGATCTGGTCAAATGCATGGTCTCTCCAAGGTGATGCTACAATACACCCCATGGTAGTATGTTTATTTTCCTAGATTTTCAAGATGAGATTGAAATTAAGGACCTATTCACGTATAGATTTTTAATAGGAAATAGTTTTCTAAAGAGTTTCCCATTTTTTAAAGCAAAGTAAGGACACATAAGGAGTTTTTGAAAACCCCCTACTCCGGAGAAATTATTAAAATATACTACTTTTCCCAAAACTTGGGATAGTAGAGGTGAGCTTTAAAGCCTTCTTCTAAAAATGAGAAAGGGTTTCCTTTGGAAAAACCTTTGTAGGGGGTTTCTCAATTGGAAGGGGGCAGTTGGAGAAAACTAGAAACCCTCCCATGTGACGACGGTAGGGGGTTTCTATTATTTTGGAAAAAACCTTTTGAAAACCGCTCACGAGAATAGCTCGTAAGTAAGACTCGCATTTCAAGTTCGGGAGTACTCTAAAGTTGACACGGAAGACTGGTTTAAGGTTCGTTCCGTATCGTGATGTGTCGAACGTAGTGAATTGTAGGTGCAGGCGCAAACATTCGATGTAAACCAGAACCAAAAGAACCTAGAGCACCCTGTTCTTCGTCACGTACTGGCAAAATGCATCATCACGCAATGATCGGCGAGATGACAAAACACAAACCGTGATCGTCGCCTGAGAGATTCGAACTCTCGCGGGCAGAGCCCATGTACTTAGCAGGCACACGCCTTAACCACTCGGCCAAAGCGACAACCGATGAAAATTATATAGATGTTTAATATAAGTATTCATTATTATAGCTCAATCCAATCAACATCTTCAAAATATCTTGTATTTTTTAAAATTCCCATCTCTATCTAGGTTCCACCCACGTTATTTTTCTGCACTATATGATTCTATGCTTTGCATCAAGAGAAATTTGTGTGCAAATGGAGAAACAAATTACAATGCTTATTAAAATTTATCCTTCAACAAAACAACTTTTGTGTGTGTGTGTGTGTGTGTTGGGGCAGGGGGGCGGGGGGGCGGCGGCGTCCATGAGGTAATTATCCATTCATTAGAGAAATTTTGACTAATAATAATGCACAAGTCCATATGAGAATTTACTCTTTTGAGGTTTTTTTCCAATGGCTTGCTTGTGTTTTGAGATTTCAATGTTTATGGTTGCATTTCTTAGTTTCAATGTACGTAGCTAGCAATGTTTCTGGCAAATTTTGTCACATCTTACCATTTTAGGAGGGACATCCTTGTTTGTTCATGTTTTTGTCCCTACAATTTGCATGCAAGAGGGAAGGTTGAGGAGCTACAAGAGCTTGAAGAAGGGCAAGAATCAAAAGCTACAAAAGTCATCTAATGGAGATATGGAGTTAGACTCCTTTGTGGATTTTGTGAAGGTTAGAAAGGTTGATCTACAAGCTATCTTTCGAGCTATGGTGGCTGATTTGCAAAGAATCGCATAGTAAAGAAGGCTTTCTATGCAAAATGTGATAAGCAAGTTCATCGATCTTGCATGTCTCTTCTTATTGGGCCTTTGTGTAGTCACTGCTATGATAACTTTAGAAATCTTCTTTTTTTTAAATGTGGAGAGTGGCTAGTGAAGAAGGATTCACAATATGGTTTGTTAGGACTTGTCAAGCACACAATAGCTTACAATACTACAAATTTATTGATAAAGCTTCCTTCAACTACTGGCTACATCTATAGCAAAGAAAGAGTGCATTCTTTCATGCTTTTTTGGGTAGTTAGAAAATCTTATGCATGTCCTTCCTTGGACAATAGGTTAACGAGTGAGGTTTTGCAATTTGTGTATCATGTTTGGTTATCATTTCCTAACCTACAACCTATTCTTGAAGCTAGAAGGATATAGCTACCTAAATATCTTGAGATTTAGGACATCATTAGCATTGAGATTTTCTACCTGATTCAATTTGTGCCCCTTCTAGTTGTTGTTACTTCAATGAGTAATCTAAACACTTTTTTGGGTCGTGCCCTAAGAAACATGATAAATTTGCTTATGTGTAGAAAATTGAAACTCTTATTAAAGAGTCTAGTACTTCTAAGTAGGCTAAGTCCATTGAAATTCCTAAGAAGGGATAGAGAAGCAATGAATAAAGAGAAAAGGATTCCACTAAGATCTCAAATATCTAGGAAAGGAAATCAAGATGCATGACCTTTGCCTTTAGTGGATGCGAATGTGTTTAAGGCTATTCCTAAAATGAATAAAGAAAATGTTGATCTTGGTGATTTTAAACTATAGAATCCAAAAGACAAAAGGGGGGAAAAGAATCAATCTAAGGTGTCAGTCAAGAAATTGGCTAGAAACAAATACAATTTTACTCACTTGCATGCTTCATTTGGTGATATTAGAGTTTATGTATAAAATAATAACTTGCAAGGATAGAGTGTTAAATAGAAATACTGTCATGTCTTGGAACATCAAGGTTTATATTTTGCAAAGAGAAAAATGAATCATGTAGTAGATTATTGAAGTTGAGTACTCTAATTAGCAATTCTGGTCTTGTAAGTGAAGAATAGTGAAAAACATGTCCAAGTATCTATTCTTGGGGGATAGAAACGCTTCACAAAGTTGCAAGTTGGAGATCGTGGTGGCACATAGTTTTTTTGTCAAAATTGAAATCAAGTGAAAGATTGTTTACAAGGATGAAAGTGCCTCTCTAATAGGAGTCTAAAATTATGTGGACAGGGACCAAGTATCAATGTATAATTTGAATGTCGTCTCAAGGGGGAAAGGAAAAAGAAATGGTGATGACTTACTAATTCTAGCAAATTAGGGCACACGGTGCTCATTTGTAGGGTGGTGAATCCTCTAGAATCCTAAATACGAAGTGCTTGAGATGCAACCATACTTCAATCATGTTCAAATTATGATAGATTTTGGATGCCTTGTGTCAAAATGAAAATTAAGAAGGAACCTCAATATTTCAAACTTAATAATACTTGTTAGAGTGCCTATTTCATGCAAGTTAAAGAGTCCTACAACTTACATGTAAATTCTTGGATTGACCTTTAGAAGGTGGGATTTGTGCAAGCATAGTGTTACTATGATTCAAAAAAGATATGGGCACCATAAAGCTCATATGAGTCAACAACATGATATTAACATTTGAGCAGGCACATTTTCTTCACCCTAGTGATGTTGTATGTTGTAGGAGGAGGGAAGTTACCTTAAATATTAAGAAGATCATAGAATTTCAAGTGCTAAGATTTGACCAAGAGAAAATTGGGAAGGGAAAATGTTGAATAAATTTTCTTAATCTACTCTATGTGTGAAGCAAAATAAAGAATCTCTAGTTATAGTTAAGGACACTGATGCAAAATGGTCAATGATGTAGAAGACATTGCAATAGTTTTTCATTTACATTTGTATTCCATTGTTGGGAAGAAGCCTTAGTGCAAGGAGAATTATTATGCAAGATTTGTAGAAGCTCTTCCTCACTCTCCTTTTCTTATGAAAATGAAAGCACGACTTATAGTACTAAGATGAAAACCAACACATTGAGGATTGTTCAAACACTAGTAAACTTGTGAAAGTAGATCATTCAAAAAATTCAAAAATGTAGTTAGTCTACTATCCTTGGTAGCAGGCCTAGATGCTTGGAGATGGATTATGAGAGTCATGTTATCTCTCCCAGCTTACGGATCTCTTGTTGTCAGTAGTATGGCATTGATTTCTTATGCCCTTGGTATTATGGGATTGCTCATGGCATGTGCGTGGCCTTACAAGCGAAGGTTGCTGCTATGCTTACCATAGGTGAATTGTCTTATGGCTTTTGGGCTGAGGCCCTTATGACGGCACTCTACTTGGTTAATCGAATGTCGTGTTTCTCTTTGGATGTTATTACTCCGCATGAGGTATGGAGTGGCATGAGACCCTCCTATGATCACTTGAGGATGTTTGGCTGCCAGGCATTTGTTAGTATGCCACATAAGCGTATGTCACACAGATGCATACTCCTTGGTTATGGAGATGGTGACTTTACGGCTTATAGGTTTTGGGATTTAGATGCCCATTAGGTTCTATGTAGCCGTCATGCTGTCTTTTATGAGATGCAAACACCTCTCAGGCCTCTTGATGCATGTTCAATGCGCTTTATGGCTGATTCTACAAGCGTATGTCAGTCTTCCACTTTGTTGAGGCTGCATACTATCTTGAGACCCCGTCTGACTTGTGTTCAGGATGCTGGCCCTCTTTCAGTGATTGACTCTGGAGAGTTTGGATGCTCTCCACTGTCTTGTATACACCACGTTGATGCTATGCGCTACTCTGATGATGATGATGTACAGCCTTGCACTCATGAGTTGTGCTGGATTGCTCCGTTGTATGGAGCTGTGAGATCACTTGCCTCCTGGATGTCTTAGACTCGGAGATTCCTGACACTTATTGCATAGCTCGCTTTTCGATTGGGCGTTGGGTGAGATATCATGATTCCTCACCTTGTCTCTTTTCTTTTGTTTTTTTTTTCACTCCCTGGCCCATTGGCCTTTTAGTGGGAGGTTGTTGGGGTAAAAGGCCCTTGGGCCTGCCCGTGTACAGTGATCGCCCATATTCTTTATTCATATATATATATGAAAGTGCAATAAGGCTATCATAATATTGTTGACAGTACCTACATTGTGTGTGATCTTCTCTCCCATGTCTCCTGCATCCCTTTCAAGCTTTAGGACCTATCCAATGCTCTTAAAATGAAGTTCAAGAATAAGAAAATCCACTTGCATAATCGCATCCCATAGGTCATCATGTTGCTCCATGGCCATCTTGTATACTATGCAATAAGTCCATAGTATTGTCATGAGCTTATGATCCTAGTCCAATTGTGAGGCTAAATTTGTCTTGGTTAAGATGGTAACATGAAGTTTGTTTGTCACCTCTGCCTAGCCATTCTCTTGAGGGTAGTAAGGGCTAGACCTCCGATGTAGGCCTAGGAATGTGGGTAGGAGGTGTTCAATAACCTCCTTTGAGAAATGGGTTCCTTGGTCAATAATAATCTCGATTGGGCATCCAAAGCATGAGATGACCTACTCCCATAAGAACTTTGTCATGGTTCTTATATCATTCTTCCTAGTGGCCCTAGCCTCTACCCACTTAGTCATATAGTTTATGGCCACAAAAATATAGTGTGCTTGAGAATACTGGACAAAAAGGCTTGTGGATCCCATTAAGTCTATTCCCCACTTCTCAAAGGGTTGACATGAGTGATCAGATGTGAGAGTTCCATTTGTTCCTTCCTAATAGGAAGTTTGCTACATTGGTACTCATGATAATGTTTGATGAAACAAGCTGCACCTTTTGAAGAGAAATGGTCTCACCACAAATAGGAGTGTAGAATCTAGCTTGCTATGGTGATTGCATCAAAGTATCCTCATGCAATCCCTACATGTTCTTCTTATGCACACTATTGATCTCTTGCTCGCATACACATCTTTGAAGACAACCATCCTACCTTAGGTAGTATAATTGACCAACAATCATCTAATAGGTCTGGTCTTGATAAAGAAACGATGTCAGGGTGTATAGGGTGGAAGGCCTTAACCACGAGGTTTAGTTAAGAATGATTACAAAGAGTAAAGATAAAAAAGATTAAGAAGAATAATTTGTAATGAAAGTTTAGAATCCAAGCACACTATATCAAGCCAATCAAATCCCTTTGATTAATGACATGTACAACAGTTCAAGATTGATGCAAGCACTATGAGTAACAGTGTAAAGCCTTGATTGCACAAATACTATGAGTCAATAGCTTAGTTAATACCCTAACACAAATCAATTCACTATTGTACATAGGCTTTGTGCTACTAACACAGGCTCCAAAATTCATGTTTTAATCATGAAACTCTATGGCAAAAGGTAGCACCTATAATCCAAACATGATACCAAGTTGTGGTAGAAGCATAATATCCTATTAGATCCCTATATGGGTGTGATATCCCAACTTTAATTTCAAATCTTCCGGACTCCTTGCAAAATGGATTTGAAGAACTCTAAAATAATTAAATAGAGAAGATCTCAAGCAAAATGGTCCAAGGTTCGTAACCCGACATTTTCCCTGATTAATAAGGATTGTAGCCATCCATCACGGAAGTTACTACATGAACGTGAGTCATGGGCCATAAGTCGAATCTGACCAAACCCATTTTAAACTTGGCAAGTAAGATAAATCACAAGCTTTAGAGCTTTGAAGCTTATGAAATAAAGAAGAAGGAGAAGAAGACGTCGACAAGCAGCTCCCCCACCTCCTTTTTTATTGAAAAAAAAACAACACCATGAATCCCCCCCATTTTGGAATTCTAGTTTTGGATGAAAAAGCCTGAATTCTCCTTTTGTAGTTCAGCAGTTAACTCCAGCGATCTCCCCCTCTTCTCAATTTGACGAGAGGCTTGGATTGAAGCAAGATCATCCAAGAGCCAAGTGAATCAGTCATGGCATCTCTGGCAGAGGCCTCAAAGATCAAATCACCAGCATTAGATTGCATCTTGAAAGCTTCTAGATTGTTGATTTGCCAAGATACCCTCCATAAAGAGCTCTTCTTCTTAGACACAACCCTTCTTCAATTTAGCCATAAATACAAGGCATGGGGAGCCATTGTTGAGGGCAGTCCAAGCAAGAGAGGAGAGGCCCTTCTTAGGAGTATAGGGCAAGAGGAAGTGGGGCAAGAGAAGCACGAGGATGGGAACCCTCCTCACGAAGACAATAAGGATATTCCGTGAACTCTTGGAATCAAATTCTCCATCCCTTCTATTTCTATGTGGAATCAAGACTCTTCTCAAATTTTCTAAATTCTTGGTCATAGCCTTCCCCCATCAATCAAAATTCTGTCAATCTAATTACCCCCAAGCTTCTTCACCAAAAATCCCCTTTTTAATCTTGCAATTAAAGACCATGGCCTCGAAGAAGAAAGTTACGAAGGTCATGGAGGTAGGAGCTACCAATGACGTTGCGGACACAATCACTACAAATGGAATGACGAGTACTGGGGTTACAAACAAAGTTGCGAACATTGGTGGAAAGCAAAGTCATAGTAGTCAAGAGAGGAAGGTTGGAATAGCCAACAACATCAACCCCATGGGAATCCCTAGGCCACCTGGACCCATATGACCCATCCACCGAGTGATGCTCCAATACACTTTGTAGAGGAGCCACTGGAGGATGAAATGTATGTGAACCCCTATGTCTCCTATGATGAGGGGGTAATCCTATATTGATGGACTTTAGACCAATGCCAGTTATGGCTTTAGGCACCAAGGGAAGAGGCAGAGGTCTAGGAGGGGGACCCGAACTAAGAGCCACTAGCATGTTGGACTTGTGGAAACCCAATGCACATTTAATCTCATTGCCCTAAAAAGGAGCAAGCAAACAAGGATAGGGCGAATTTGAGATGTCTAGAGTGCAGAGTTACACATTTATACATTGATTTCCCTAGACAAAAACCATCTACTAGAATGGAAATTGTGACATCAGTACCACTTGGACTCTTTAGTGTTAAAACATCTGATGATGAAGCCACACCAATCTTATTAAACATCACCACTTGAGTTCAAACAAAGCAAGACAGTATCTCATTACCTAGACCTAGCAACTTAGATGCAACATCTAATGGAAAGAAGAGTTGAAGGAGGAGAAGGAAGAGGGCGAACATCAAGATAACACTCAAAATTGATAGTGCTACCACATTGACCAAAGGAAAATAGATTATGGATGCGGAGGCAAAAACATCTGCTTCTAAGACAATGAAAAAGAGAAATGAAAGGTTGGAGAATACCCCGCCGACCCAAAATACCAATTAGAAGTTGTGGACAAAGTCAAAGAGTGGGTGAAAGAAGCTCAAGTGCACTTGTAGGATGCAGAGCCTGTCATGGAGGATGAGATTAATGAGCTCTCTAGCGTGAGTCCACCAGTCTCCCCTATGGATTTGAGATCAAGACAGGTGCAAGTGACTCAAGGAAGAGAGAAGGGAATAGTCCAAGTCCTCAGAAGCTGATTGACAAAAAAAACCACATGACTTACCCAAGAGTTTCACTAAGTATAAAAAGGGTGACCTCATAGTGGTGTTAGTAGGAGCCAAATGAGTAGGATAGGTTAGTGAACCCATTGAAGGACCCGCTAAAGTTAAGCAAGTCAAACTTGGCAAGGGAAGGGGACAAGCCTTGACCCATGTACATGGCCGATGACTTAACTGAGTAAGATATAGCAATCTCATTGATATCTTACAAGAGTATGTAGATGTATTCACTTGGTCCCTAGAAGAGCTGAAATGAATTAATCTGAGTATTGTGAGAACATTCCTATGACCTAATGAATCCAAAGCATGCTCATGCTATGAAGGAGGAAATAGACAAGCTATTCAATGCTAGATTCATTTATGAGATCGAGCACATAGACTTGATATCACCTATATTAATTTCTCTAAAGAAGAATGGGAAGATTCAAGTGTGTGTAAATTACAAAAAGTCAACGTAGCAACAAAGAGAGGCAATTATCCATTATCATACATTGAGCACATACTTGAGAGAGTGGCAGGGAAGGAAGCCTATAGTTTCCTAGATGGCCTTTCTAGCTATAATCAACTACAAGTGCACCCAAATGGCATACATAAAACGACATTCATAATAGAATGGGGTGTGTTTTTCTATATAGTCATGCCATTTGGACTGACTAATGCACCTGCTACCTTTCAATGTCTATGTGTGTCATTTTCAAGGACATGCTTAGAAAGTGCTTGAAAGTATTTCTTGATGATCTGTGTGTTCATTCCATTTAGGAGGAGCACCTATACAAATTCCACATAGTGTTTGACTGATGTAGACAATACGGTCTTTCACTGAACCCCTTAAAATGCTAGTTCTGGGTAAAGCATGGATGCATCCTAGGGCACATGGTCTCAAAAAATGGCATTACTACCAACTTTTCCAAAGTTAGAGTGATTATTAATTTACTATCACACACCAACCAACTACAAGGGAGTTTTGTGCTTCCTCGGCCACACACTGTATTATCAACAGTTTGTATTGAATTACACACTCATTGCATGACCACTTTTACAAGCTATTGATTGTATTTGAGTGGATTAAGGAGTGCCAATGCACTTATGAAGAATTGAAAAAATCTCTGATAGTGACTCCATCTATTCTACGAGCCCCAAATTGGTCCATTACTTTCCATGTGCACATTGATGCATCAAAGTTTGTCGTGGGAGCAGTTTTGTGCCAACCTGAAGAGCATAACTTGCATTACCCACAATGAGCTTTGCAAACAAAAAACTCATTGACATGGAAATGAACTACTCCACAACAAAGAGGAAAGAGGTAGCTATAGTGTTTGTTGTTAAGAAGTTTTAACATTACCTTCTAGCTACACCCTTTACTTTCTTTGTTGATGATCAAACATTGCTTTATATTGTGAGCAAAGCTTGTGCAACAAGATGCATTTCTCGATGGTTACTTCTGATATTAGAATTTGATTTCTCTGTGGTAGTATGCAAGGGCAAATAATATTACATGGTAGATTATATGTCTTGCATAGCCACTGGAGAAGCAACTGGACAAGGCATTGTAGATGACCTACATGACACAAATCTATTTAGAATGTCCAGTGAAAGAGATTCGTTTAGAGTAGACCTTACACCTTATTAGGAAGACAATATAGTCCACATCTTAAAATATGGATTACTTGAACTTCCAATTAAGAAGGCTAGGCTAAAACATCTCATTCTAAAGATTCAACCCTATCAATTGATTTCCAACCAGTTCTATTGATTAGGACAGGATGGACTATTGAGAAGATGTGTCTATGAGCATGAGATGTATGATGTGCTTGTAGAAGCTCATGGCGGAATTGCTGGAGGACACTTCAATAGGAACACTACATCATGTATGGTGCTTCAGTCTCAATTGTGGTGGCCTACACTATTTCACGATACAACTAAGTTTGTGAAGCACTACGATGAGTACCAATGAACCGAAGTTCCTATTTCTAAGAATAAGATGGAGTTGATCCCAATAATAGCACACCAACCATTTGAAAAATAGGGATTGATTTCATTGGTCCAATCATCCATGTAGTATAATACTCACAAGCAAGGTACATAATCATATCCATAGACTATCTCACCAAGTGGGCTAAAGCTCGGGAAACTCAAAAAAACAACACTAGGTCCACTGCCAAATTTCTTTGGGAGCAAGTAATCTGATGGTTCAGATATCCCATAGAATTAGTTAGAGATCAAGGCACGCACTTCATCAATGAAGTGATTTCCCACTTGTTATTCACCTTCTTGATAATCCATCCAAAATCCTCACCACATTACCCTCAAGCCAACACTAAAGCTAAAGCCACAAATAAAACCCTAGTGACTATTCTAACCAAGGTGGTCTCTGCCTCATGCAGTGACTGAGATAATAAGTTAGTGGTAGCATTATGGGCTTATAGGACAGCCTATAAAACGACTGTAGGATAGATCCCATTCAAACTAGCCTATGGAACTGAAGCTATCTTAGCAATTGAGTTCTTTGTTCCAAGCTTGAGAATAGCAATCCAAGAGAGATCGGATGGCAAGGAAGCATGGACAAATTGCCTAGTAGAACTAGAACGCATATCTCTGACTCATTGTAACACATATCCTAGTTTGTGAGAAGGTATGACACAAGAGTTGGTTTGACAAGCATGTCAAACAACACGACTTTGAATAAGGAGACTTAGTGTTGTTGTACTCTATAAAGGGTCACAAACAAAAGATGAAGTTTAGGGGGTTGGGACCTTTCAAAGTACGTAACATTAGTAGAACAAGCAATGCGAAGCTTGAAACCTTAGAAGGAGAGTGTATAGGATTTTCAATGGCAGTTGCATCAAAAAGTACTACCCTCCATCACACCCACTATACGATCCTCTAATGATAACACCACCTATGAATATTAGAGCGAAAACTATCACAGGCATAGAGGATGAGGACGAAGAAACAGTAGCACCAGCCTACTTGCACTTAACGGTAATCACCCAAAGGGAGCACATCTTTGATGCATTACTCAACAAGGAAGATGTCAATAACACCCCCACATATGGTCGTTGGACCCTCATTGGTTAGCCCCAAATGCAACCAACCAACACCTAACTCAGCCCATTTGGGGGCAATCCTATCCACTACTAGAAAAGTGCAAGGTAATGGTTTCTATCAAGACTGAGAGCCTCTCAATCATCTTTTATGTACTACCTAACAAAAAAAGTGTTGGAAATGAATTAATTTTTTTGTTGGCTTTCAAGAAATAGACTCACTGCAACATTGACTATGACTCTTAGTGCATCCACCTTGCCATAAACAATGTTAGGATAGTTATAACTTTCAACAAGGGTACAGATACCCAATGTGAAATACTCACAACATTTAGAAGCCCCAAAGATGCACTACAAATAACCAAGTGGGTTCCCAAACATAAATTGCAGCCTATCAAGGGTACATCTACAAGATCTCATAGCTCTCATATCTTGTACACTAGACCTAAAAGGAAAAGTTGGTGTTACACAAATAGGCAAAGGATTAAACCACAATGGGTGCCAAAAGTTCTATTGTGTGCCCAAGGCTTCTATGATGGCAACACCCTAGTGTGGTTACCTAAATCCATGAATGACACTTTCCCATCCACCGCAACCTCCCAACCACATACAGATACTCGTAAGCCAGTAAGAGGTAAAACTAGAGCGAGCAAAAATTTGCTCAACCCATGAATACTCAATGGGTCTATCACCCAAAAGTCAAACCCACTACCGATAGACCTTGTCCTAATACCTCTAGTGCACCACCCACTACACAAATAGAGAACCACACCTCCCCTAAACCACAAGCTCAATCATAGGTGATAGATAAAAAATGCTCCAATGACCACCTTATAGCAAAGGCAACCATAGCTAAGCAATCTAGTTGAGTCAAATCCCAACCACCCATAGGCCTTAAACCATCTTATCAACTGTGATCCATTCTTGAATTGACATTCAATATGGCCATCAACACAGGAAATGACTTAGAGACCTATATTAGACAATTGGACAGAACTTTCATAATGTTTGTTAGAAGCTATGAACACTTGGACCTAGGCCTGCTTGATAAACAAATAGCAAATGACGTACTCTCTTTGCCTTATTCTTGCGAGGAATTTGAGTTCATATACACTAAAAAACTCCCACGATTTCAGAAGAGTTGATTGCCACTAAAATCTCACAAGAACAAGCCTTAAACCAACGGGTTGTCAAATCATGACCAACGTAGAGCAAAGACGTGCCATCAAGACTTCCAAACATGACCCCACTTACATGGCCCCAACTTTGTTTAGAGTACTGGTCATGACACAAAACAACAGACCATTAGAAGACAATGTCATGTTAAATCCATACTTAGATAGGATCCTAACAGAAGAAGAACTTCATGTTGCTAGCAAAATGAACTCAGGTTATCTCTTGACTGATGTATTGACCTTAATCACACATGTGGGCATTTGCCCATAAGACATGGACCGCCATGCTACATCGGAGTATAAACTACACTTCTACAATTGGCTCTTAAAACACTAGAGCACACCAAGAGCATACTAAACACCCTTACCCCTTCATTCTCCAATCATAGGAAGGATTCTCATCGTTCTAAGAGGCGAGGGAGTAAGGTGAAAAATAAACATGAATCGAAATATGATTGAATCATAAAAAGAAGGATGAATTGAATTTCCTTTTAGTGAAAAATTGTTCATGAAGCTCTTACGTGGGATGTATGGATTGATTGATATGAAAAAATTTCATTCCTTGACTTGTACATGTCACTATTTGATAATGCTTCCTTCTAACCACTTCACTTTTTAAGCAAAAAATGTCATTTTAAAGAGAACTCATTGTGATTTGTTGTGCTATGATAGGAATCAAAATTGCAAGGCTCCCATTTACTGAGAAAGAATGGAACAAATATCACTTAACCCCACGGAGATGTAGGTTTTCGACCAGTTATGATATCGAAGTGTACACAACCTAGAAGAACTTGTAGCAACAGAGAATGTGACCAGGTAAATTGTCAAGCAATGCAATCTAGCCAAGTACCTCAAGAAGGTTGACTACCAAATAGATCACGACAAGTGCACATAATTTCTCATATCTTTTGATATCAAGAAGAACACTAGTATAGTGACGGTCAAACAAGGAGATATAACCAAAACTGTGGAAGTTGTCCTTAGCCCGGAGTTGGTTAAGAATGCTCTAGGTCTGGTGGACAAGCCAAAAAAGATGCTAAAGAGAGGCATGCATGGTATGCTAGGGATGAATAAGAAAAAAGTGTACATGAATGATGGAATCAACATAATAGACATCCTTGAGCCCACTATTAGATTGCAAGATAAGATGGTGCATGCTCTCTTCTCGAGCTAGAGGTACAATGCAATCACAAAAAGAATAGGGGTACCATTGCTTGAGAGCAATGTAGCCAAGGTGCCTTGAACGAAGTAAATCTGAACTCCTATGTGCAAATGACAATTCGGGATGTGTAAGCTAAGATAATAGCATCAGCTCCAACAACCATGGGTGGAGAATCCCCAGAAAAAAAGGAGGCTAAGTCAGAAATGAAAAAATCCACATCCAAGGCATCAAATATAGGTTTCGAAGGAGCACTAATAGCCCCAATATAGGAGGCCGTGGCATGAGATGGATAGAGAAGAGGAAGGGGAGGAAACACAAGAACAATTGCCAATCCATGAGCATCATTCACCCATTATAGTGAGCCCTCCTGTCTCTTTCTCTACTGGGAATGAAAAGCTAACAACTTTCAACAGGAAAAGGTAGAGCAAGTGGTTAAGCAGAGGAAAGATAACTGCCAAACTCAACAACAAGAAACCTCAAGTAAGAGAACGGTCAGCAAGTAGGGGAAGCAAGGCTCAGCACCATCCAATCAAGGAGAGAGGCAAAGAATTATGTTGAGGATTCCCATCAAGAAGACCAGAACCACTAATGAAGAAAGAAGAGATTTATAGAGGGCCAAAAAAGGGTCAATGAAACTCGAAGAGGAACATAAAAAGAGACAAGAGGAGGAGGAAGAAAGGCTAAGATGAGAGAAGGAGGAGCACGTGGCCATTGCCAATCAGAAGATCAGTAGAACAAACCTCTTGATCCCAAGAACTGGCTATGATGAGCCTAGCATGAAAATGTGCCTAGCACAAGTGTTACTACTGCAGAGGAAACTGAAGAGAGACCAATGGTTGAGGGTAAGGGAAAGGCTCCCATGCATCCAATACCATGAGTCATAGCTATCACAACCACCCCAACATAAGGAAAAACAGAAAACATAAAGAGTGCTTGCCAGCCAACTAGGCTCGAGAATTGACACTATGGGAGCAGTATGAAAGCCACTACAACCCATTTAAATTCATCTTCTCTTATCCCCGATCGCTTGATCAAGTGCTGTCACCAAGGGTGGTGGAGGAGGTGATCAAGCTTTCAATGCGGTTAGGCAAAAGGTGGCTATAAGAAAGGGCAAGGCAACCAATGCTATGGCAGCAAAAATCAGCTAGAGAATAAAGTGATGGATGAGCATAGAATAGTCAAGGGCTATGAATCACAACCAATGTGGAGAAGGAACATATGGGATGACAATATGGATGTTTGGATGGCATTTTGCAATACATTGCCATATAAAAGGGATAATCCGACCTATATGCCCTACCCAAGTAGATATGGAGTGTATTTTGATTTGAAGGTGCATGGAAGGTACAATTTCTCATGAATTTACAAAAGTTAATGCCGCGATTCCTGAGGATGCATGACCTTCACTAAAAAATAACTTCACCCATCTATTGCACACTTTTTAAAGAATATTTTCCATGTCCATATCCGATATTTGTTACTACTTGTAACTATATGCGTCTCCTAAGAATCCTTCTTAAACAAAATACGACTGCAGAGGAAAAGCGACTACCACCCCTCTTTTTTTATATAAATGTGAGCATAGATAATTGTGCTATGACTAGACTCATGATGAGAGCTATTTTGTATGCACCTACTAGAGGACATGAGTGATAGCCGGTTTACGAGGTGTAACCACCCATTTTTATCCTCTGCACCTCTAAATATGAGAGCGAGCTTAAAAGGCTACATGCTAGGCTGGTCCTTTCTAAGTAACACTTAAACCTCCACCTAGCTCTACCTTTGCAAGAGAACGAGATGCCACTTAGTGTCATCCCTTGCCAAAATAAAAAAAGAGACAAAGAAAAGAGAAAAAAAAATTCTCATTTATAATGTATGAGTGTTATGAACACTGCATCTAGGGACCATTAAATCCCTAGGCCCTCCCCACTTCATGCACTTAGGGCACATCAAGGATAGGATACTATGATAGACATGTCTCCCTAAGTCATGCACAACACCTTCCACTTCCATGAACTGGGTCCTCAAGTGTGGAACAACACCTCAAGCTTTTGCCTGTGGTTCATGCTTGTGGTTCGACCCATCTCCCAATTTCACTACTATTTGTACAATGCACTACACAATAAGGAAGATACTCCTCCTATAAGCAATGCACCAATGCTTTCTTCATAGGTACATTCTATAGCTATGCAACTACCCAACAACTTTGGAGGCCTTTTTCGATCAGTCAACATATCTTCAGTACCAACAATCTTTGATCATATGTCACAAGCTTACCCTACATAACCAATTTTCCAAAAGCCCCAAGTACCATTTCACAGACCACCCTCAACCTCTCCAATCCATACCATTCAATGCCATGGGATTGGCATGTAGCTAAGAGGGGGTAATGTTAACCCTCAGAATGACACAAGGCATAAGTGAAACAACACAAAGTGTAAGAAAGACTTAAGAAGAAGAATAAGAAGATATCTTGATGGAAAAAGAAGGCCAAGAAGCATGGAATTTAAAAAAAAATCAAGAACAGGGCACACAAAGATAAAGTGTATTTTAGTCTTTTATAAAGGAGTGTCAAGCTCCCTCTTGTGCAAGTTGTAAATGAAAATTCATATGTAAAGAAGCCATGAGAATAGGAAAGAATAGGAAAAGAGTGGAAAAGAGAACCAAGGCTAGATGGCTATTCATAGAAATGGATTGGGTGCCCGAGGGGAGAAAGGCATGTATAAAAACCAAAAAAGTGAATGGATAAGCTCATTCTTGGTGTGTGTGAAAACTAGCTCTCTTCTTGTTCTTATTCTTGCTTCTTACTTATGCATGAGAGAGGGAGAGAGGGAGTGTGAGAGAGGGAGAGTGTGAGTGTGTGAGAGTGAGGGACCTTGGAGAAGCTCTTCTTTTCCTCTTCTCATCTTCTCCTTCTTCTCTTCTCTTTTCTCACATGTGCGGCTATGGAGGTTGGAGCTTGGAGCTTGGAGCATGGAGGTGGAGTTTCCTTGAGCTAGCACCTTGATTTATGGAGCCATCAAAGGATTCGAGGAAGATGACTACAACGATCGGATTCAATAGTAAGCTCACTACATCCTTGTGAAAAAGTGTACATGACTATATGAGAGGTAGCCATTGCCACTCACTTGAAACGCTTAACTTGATAAGCGGTTCGTAGGGTCTTTGTGGTTGCTAGTGAAAGCGATGACACCTTCCTATGCTTTGATAACATCTTCATAAAACAATCCCTTTCAACTGGCAAGAGAAGCCTATCGTACCCAACCTTCAATTCTTTCAATTTCTCTATAGTAACTTATACACACTGGATCTCTCAAACTTGGTTGTTTTGCCACTATCTCATACATCCCATCATTGCCTGGGGATAAACACATAGTGACTGGCTTAAGCTTTTTGTCCAACTATCATGTACTTTCTCCACAAGTGCTTCAAACCATTCTATTGAAATTTACATTCTTATTGAGTAAATTCTTTTATGAATTTAAACATATCCAAGGTGCATACTTGTAATACATAATTTTTAGTCATAATTTTTGCATTAGTTACTAGTGTAATTTTAGTCATAATGTCTACAAAGATCAGCCCATCAAATAGCCTTGAATGCATTCATCTATAACCAAAACACCATATTTGTATAACTCTTTTTCAACTTTCCCTATATACATCCTTTTAGCCCTGCACACGGCTTCAATCCTCTTGAATATTCCCAAAATGTTTGCTATCTATATATGAAAATTGATAGTAAATACATTTTTTTCTTCACCAACAAGTGAAAACATCCTCTAAGTATCACTAGCATAGCCTTTCATTACAATAGTGCCTTGTAAAAACCCCTAAATTCCCTTATTGTGGGAGCTTTCGCTCAACCGCCAAGACCCTCGGACCGCTTATTGTTTCAAGCATTCCAAGCCGAGCACTAATGGCTACCTCTCACATAGCCAACACGCCATCCATATCTACGGGTGTAGTGAGCTTACCTCCATGCCGTTCGAGTTACCTCCTCTCCCGCGCACTCCGGTAGCTCCACGATCCAAGTGCAAGCTTCAAGCAAGCTCCATCCTCAAGCTCCATTGCCGCGAGCAAGAGAAGAGAAGAGAAGAGAAGAGAAGAAGAGAGGAGAAGATGGAGAGCTTCTCCTCCTCGGTCCCTCACCCTCATACACTCACTCCCTCACACTCTCACACTCCCTCTCTCAAGCACAAGCTCAAGCAAGCAAGAAGAAGGAGAAGAAGAAGAAGAAGAGGAGAGCCACTTTTGGCCACACACAAGAATGAGCTTCTCATTCACTTTTCAACTTTATATACAAAACCCTAAATCCCTTTTGGGCGGTCATCCCCTTTTCCCCTTTTTTACATGGCCGGCCATAGCCTAGGCCCTTTTTCCCATTTTCCTTCTATCTTCCTAGCTTCTTTTCCACCACCCATCTACATTTACAAATTGCACGGGTGAGAGCCCGGCGCTCCTTGAATTAAACCATGATGCGCTTGCGCTCTTTTACAAAAGTTTTGACTTGCGCTTTTCCTTGTGCGCCTTTCTCCCTTATTTAGAACTCTTCTCCTTGTGCGTCTTTGTCTTCCGTTTCTCTTTGCCTTGGCCTTTTTCTTTGTCTTCTGCTTTAGCTTTTCTGGATTTTCCACCTTTGTTCATTTGAGGGTTAACATTACCCCCCTCCTAGACGAGTGCCAGTCCCATGGCACTCACCGTCGTTGGTAGCAAGCATTTAGCATGCACCAAAGACGTGGGTGACAAGGACGCCTGTGGTTTTTGTGGAGGAGTGTTGGTGGTAGTGTGGCAGAAGGTTCTGGAGGACCTGTTGGTGGCCAAGGTGGCTGGTGGAAGGTTGTTGGAGTTGGCGGTAGGGCTATTTTGTGTTGGGGATTGCATTGATGGCCAGCACAAGTGTTGGTTTGTTGGGGATTCTTCATATGATGATCCTTTATGGGCTTGTCGGATGGTAAGGGATAAGCATTCAGAGTTGGGTGTTGATGAAGATCGAACGACACTTTTGTTGGAGTTTCAACACCTGCAATTTGAAAACCTCTCGTGTGGTCTCTCCCTAAGGGGTAGTGCTAGTCTTCTTATCGTGCACAAGACATATTTGATTAGTTTGGGAGACAGGTCAAACTCTAAGCAAGCTGAGAGTATTGTCCTGCACTTGAGGACCCAAACTGTGTATATACTTTGGTGCAGATATTAGGTGAGTGCTCGTGCATACTTAGATATTACGTAGTTAGAAGACCATGGGCTAGTTTCTCGTAACAATGTGTGGATGAAGCAAAGTTGTTCATATTGAGAATAAGTACACGTGAAGGTATATGAGACATCTTTTGCATTATGACTGCACGAGGAGCATAATTGAATACAGGGACACCGCACTTTCGGTAGCTGGAAGCTATTGGACTTGCCTGATGAAGACGGTGTACATTTCATGGCCAATCGTGCGGTGCTTACCACAATTGATTGCAATGGTATTATGGCAGAGTGCAAGAGAGAATTGTGTAAGTGGGTCAGGGTGACAAGTCTAACCATAGGCGAGACAAGCTCCCTAGGTATGTCCTGCCCTTGATGTGCACTGAACAATTGTGGGCGATGCTAAAGGGCTAGGGGACTAGGGACGGAGCCAGTCGATCAAGGTCACTAGATGTACCTAATTTGAGGACCCCTAGGTACTGTGATGTGATTGTGGGTGCTTCTTTTTGTTCATTTCTTTTCTTTCTTCTTCTTCTTCCTTTTTTTTTCTCTCTTTTTTTTTTGACCTGCCTGAGTACAACCATTACAATATGTTGAGGCTATCAGCCTTTCAATGGGTTGGAAAATGTTAAGCTTTGAAGGCTCAGAAAATGGATAGTACAATGATGATTGTGCCCTAGCCTCATTGTTAGAGAAGCAGTTGGCGAAAGGGGGAGATACACTTGAGATATTGCAAACCTCCTTGCGGCACATGCGATGTTGGTACAGTTGAGGTAACGACTGCCGTGAGCCAACTATAGAGCTTGACCCAGAAAGGGAGCGTGACCCAGGAATGTGTTTTGGGCCATGCAATGTGGGTGGTTGGCAAGGGTGATTCGTGATTTTGGCAGCATGGCTTTGCCGCGGCTCCTTGGAGGATCAATGGTCTTGCGGTGATCGGGCAGCATTGAACACTTTCACCCAAAGATCTGTCTCATCCTGTATCCACTTGTCGCATCATGAGAGTACATGCATGGCATATGCCGCAACTATAATAAACCGGTGCAATGCAAGGAGACATCACTGATCTGAATCCTATGGTGTTGACTTAGACAGTTATCACCTGTGCTTGATTAGCTTTTTCTTTTGCTAAAGGCGTGAAATATATTAAACGTAGATATGAAAAGTTCATACAAGTCGGGAACACTTAACCATTTAAAAACAAAAAGTTATGGCCAGTTATCATTTGATAAGCCCTTTATGCATCATTGGCTATTCGATTTGTATGAGGCGGGGTGAGTCTGGGTGGCCAGGTGATTGGGGCTCTGCTGGTGTGGGGCTCCCGTGGGGTTGAGCAGGGAACATGTCGGCCGGAACATGAATGGTGTAGTCCCGGGCCGCTACCATTTCCAGTATGTCTTTAAACAATTCATCAAATTCCGCCCTCTCCCTGGCCGCTTTGTCACTTCGTGAGCACCTGGTGCCCGAGCGTGCGTTGGGGGTCTGTGCAACTGGCATTGCCACATTTTGTGTGCCTCCCTGAGTGCCCGCTCCCCTGGCCCGTGGATTCTTCGGCCTTCGTCCGGGGCAGTGTCGCTTGGGGCCTCGCTTCTTGGCATACCTCTTGAGGGTGGGCACATAGCGCTCCGGTGGAGGGGCGCATGCCACATGTTCCCGTCGTCTGTGAAGAGCATCTTTGCATGCCAGACGTCCATGGTTCTCCATGTGTTCCATCTGGAAGCCTACGAGATGCAATCCAAGGGTTAGACCTTGATACAGGATACAACTGTTCACATGGAAGGGATTTTAGTGTGGTTTATCAAGCGCATATGACAAGAAGGGGAGGGGTGAGGCATGCAGTGTTTGTTGTAAAAGGATAGCCCCCATGATGATGTTCGTTTTGCCTCCAGTCATTAGCCGATATTGGCCTATGCTAAGTTGTGTGGATTGGTTGTCATGGAGTGGGACAGGGCACATCCTCGAAAGGATAGATTAAAAAGGGAAGAAGGTGGTGATGAGAGGAGGACTGGAGGAGCTTAGTTTGTCAGACCCAACTCTTCTCTTGCGCTTGACTATCATTGCTTATGTGTGGTGACATTGTTTGTACATGGTGACACTAAAATTAGTGTTTATTTATATACATATTTATGAATCCATGTCACTTCACGAGGATAAGAACCAAGTGTAGAACTCAGGGTTGTACCGGAGCGTGGCACACGCATCTAGTACTCGTGGCAGCTTACTTAGGACCAATAGATATTTTGCCACATCGAGCAGCATGGACCCTTGTCCAAGTCTACTGGCAACATGTAACTCCTCCTCAGTGAGAACCTTATCAAGTAGAGGGCTCTCTAGGCTAGTTTCAGCCAAGTCCCTACCCCAAATGGCAGTCAGCACTCGAAGGGAAGTTGGTGCCACATATGTTGGGTCCCTTTGGGATCGCCATTTGGCCAATCGCTCCTCAGAGACTGTCATGATCTGAGCCCCTAGTTCGGCCATTACAACGTGGCTTTCGCACCAACGCTGCTCGAATTGACTCTGGCCTGCTGTCAGTCGCTTTAGCTGCTCTATATCTACGAGATTTGGTCGGCAGAGCACTTCACTGAACGTGACGGTTAAGCGCAGTTCGTCAGCCTCCTCGTCAGAGATGAGTCGCATGTGTTGATGCAGGAGCCTGTCGTAGTGCTCGTCAAGATGTTCTTGCTCTTCCCAGGATAGAGGAAAGGGCAAGTAATCTTCAAGCTGATCCTTGGGGATTGTGCCCATATCCGCAAGGACGTAGACACGTGCGACCACTTTGAGCTTAGCATCCAACTTAGTTAAGCATTCTGTGACACTTCTATGTTCAACGAGGGCTTGCTCGGTTGCTATCTCATGCAAAGTTCTAAGAGTTTCCTTAGGCTTTAGCATGGCTGGGGGCTCAAGCCTAGATGAGCAAGATCGGTCAACACTAGGATTTCTTATGCTCTTGGGGTTCTCATGTTTTTCCTGAGGTTTTGCTGCTGCGTTATGGTTCTTCTTGGATGTGACTAGTATGGGCTTCTCACCTTGTTGTGACAGCGTTGTATCCACTCTTAATTGATCAATGTAAGTTCCATTGTCAGTGGATAGAGTGTTGCAAGCAACTGTTGATGGCAACGATTGCTTTGGTTTTTCAGAGCACACGGATGTGTCTAAGGCTTCACCGCTATCAAGAGAGACATCAGTGGGTTCATTGGTGGGGATGGACTTGATGCTTTATTCCTCCGCTCTCCCTCGCTCTTGGTCTCAATGCTCTTGGGGTCCACAACCACCTATAGCTACCGTTGTTTTCGATGTTTTCTCCTCTTTTTCTTGGTCAATGTAGGTGCATCTAACGTCTCAGGACCCTGGGCTACATTGACCATTGATGTGCTTGGTCAGGCCTCAGTATTTTCCTTCTTTAGAGGGTCCTCATGGGACCTAGTCATGGCCTGCGGAGTAGCCTTGCTAGGTTGAGTGGTTAGATGCATCGTCTCCTTGGCCACATCTTTGGGAGGTCTCTCCTCAAGCCTAGGCTCTAGGTGCTTTGGAAGTGCTAGAGTTGTCAAGGACACTGGTTGCGGCACCTCCTTCACAGGTGTACTACTAAGGTCACGCTCCGCCAGGGGCCTAGTCATGGCCAAGGACTGTGACTGCTGTGATCCCTGATTGGAAGTAGTAGCGGCTAGTCCAGTGGGTTGGCTACCCTTGGTGGATTGCAGTGTCAAGTCCCTAGGGTGATCGGAAGTGGTCATGTCTTTTGTTGCCCTTTGAGCACTCATCTGTGTAGATCGAGCATGAGTTGATCTAGTCACATTAGGTTGCACAGGCCTATCCTTGGGCCGAGAGTAACAGATAGCGTCATGTTCCACCTCTTGGACATTTGGAAGCTTAGATGGAGATGGACATTGGGATTGAGCAGCCGCCCTTGACGACTGCTGTTGTGCTTCTTGTGTCTGTTTGGCAAAAGAGGGTGTAGGAGATCTAGAACTCTTAGGTAGACTTGGCACTGGCTGACTGACTTGCTCAAGGCTATTAGATGATTGTGCCATTTGCTTTGTTGAGTGATCAGCCTTGCCTTCAGCAATGTTGTGCCTATGATGCTTGTTCTCCCCTTGGGAAATCAAAGGCTCTTTGGGCACTAATGATGTTTGTGCATGCTCAATGGCTACGCATGACATCTATCTATTTAGCATGCTAGGCTGAGGCTCTTTCCTTCGAACAATAATGTCTGGTTTCTTGCCTCGAGACCTAGATTTTCTCTTAGATTTCCTCCTGTGCTTCATTGCTTTTGATGCAATCTGTCCTTCAGCTGATAGAGGCAGTTTAGCAAGGGATTTTGGTACCCAAATCCATCGGTTGCCTGCATAATACCCTTGAGCACGAAGCAATGCCTTGGATATCCATCGTGGCATTGTGCTAGCTCTCCATCGATGCCTTTGCCTATAAGGCTTGGGCTTCTTTCGTGGTCTTCTATGATATTTGTGAGTCCAAACCCTATCCTTGGCCTTGTCTCCTACCCTTTTTGTCTCAAGTATGGCCTCACTCACTGGTTCTCTCCGTTCAACCTACGCTTGTATCAACTCTTTCAACAACTCCTTGCTCTCATTACTAGGCTTGCTTGGTATGTCAGAATGCTCCTTTCCCTTCCCTCGAGGTTTGGTGAGGTCACCCTTGCTAAAAGTTGTGATTATCCTCACACCTGGTAGTGTTAGGTGTATCATTTGTGCTATATAGTCGGCTTTACACTTCGTTGCCTTTTTTAAGGGCCTTCCAGGATTTCCTTTCCACAATTCTCGCTAGTTGGAGGAACATAGAACAAGACTGGCAAGCTTTCTGTTTCAATAGTTACAAGGATTTTGCACTTCCCTAGAAGTGCTTGTGGGTGTTCCTTGTAAGGGTCAAGAGTTGCATCAGTCGGTTTGAGCTCTGGTTGACCTAGTAGAGTCCATGCTTCTAAGTCAAGATATTGAAATCTGCTCCTTCATCAATGAGAGTATCGATAGTATGCTCTCTTTTTGCGGTGAGTTTGACCCTAAGATAAGCCAATTGTACTATGTCTTCATCTTCCGGGTCCTGGCTTGTAAATTTAAGCCTTCTGACAGATGCCCTTGAGTCCCCACTTGCATGACCAAACGTGAATTCTCCACCAATGTCTTGGGTTGTTTGTGCAGTGTTGCTCAGGGTACATCTCTCGTCAAGAGTGTCATGTCTAGTCATCTTGGCATTTGTAGCTTGCTGATGTTGCATTTCGCTCTAACTAGACATGGTATGAACACAATGTCTTTGTGTTCTAGTGATGTGGCCTTTTTGCCCTTGATGGCTAGATTGGCCCGTTGAGGTTCTAGGGTCTCTGTTTGTCTCTGTTCGAGTATGGGCTTTTGGCTGCTCTTTTGCACGTGAGAATCCATGCTCTTGTAGAGCCATTACTTCACTAGGGTCCAATTTGCAAGACCTGTCACGGCGTGCCTTTTCTCTCCAACCTACTCGGGGGAGGTGCGCAGGGGGCAGAACCCCCTCTGCGGGGGTCCAGGGGGGCAGTCCCCCCCGACCCGTAGGGCCATTATGGTAAAATCCATGCACAATTTGGAGGACCGTTTATAGCCAAATTTTGAACTAAGTGCTCTAAATTTTAGCCCAGTGATGGATCTATCATGTGCCTTTAGCTCTAGGCAGCCTTTGGGATCAATCTCGGGGTTTAGATGTGTCAAAATTTGTGTTCTAGATACCTGTCCGATTTTGACACTTTTTTGTCCGATTCTCAGATGTCCAATTTTCAGGAGTCCGATTATCAGAATTGGACGTCCGATTATCAGAATCGGACGTCTAATTTTGGGTTGGTCCGATCGGCCCAGTGGTCCGATTTTGGTCACGTCCGATTCTAGGACTCGAATCGAAAAAGTGGTCCGATTCTCAAAGTGGTCCGATTTTGGGAATCGGATCGGACAGGGTGGTCCGATTCTAGTAGTCGGACGGTCCGATTCTGGACTGGTCCGATTCTGGCTGGTTCGAGTGGTCCAATCGGACGGTGGTCCGAGCGTCCGATTTTCAAAATCGAACGGATTGGTCCGAGTGGTTCGAGTTCCAAAATCGGACAGGCTAGTCCGCGTGGTCCAATCGGACAAGATGGTCCAAGCATCCGATTATGGACTGGTCTGAGTGGTCCGAGTCCGAGTGTTCGAGTATGGACTGGTCCGATTCTGGGACTCGGACGACCTGGTCCGACTACGTGGCCGACGGCCTGCGAGTTGCACGCGATGCCTCTAGACTAACGTCTACTACACCGAATCGTGAAGCGCCTTCCAGATAGATGCGAGACACTATAAGGGAATGCCAGACATGCTTAGAACCACTGTGGTGCTCGAATGGAATGGCACTCCAAGGATCTGTGCCCCTATTTCCTTGTTTTAGCCTGTTATACAACAACAGAGAACCCTACTGTTTATTTCTTTTTCTTTGTTTTTTTCTATCCTAAATGCATCCAAAACACAAAGTAAATACCTACACTACTCCATCTCATAACATAAATCTCAAAAAATCAAAAAACCTACTTGCCAAGGAGATTGAATACCATCTTCAACCCCCTTACTTCCTACCTATCTCAAACACCGGTTCGGGGGAAACCCCTTACTTTGATGCTCGATTCGAAGCACGCAAGCGCTCAAGGCTTGAATCCGTTGGTCCCGGCAACGGAACCAAAATGTGGGAGCTTTCGCTCAACTGCCAAGACCCTCGGACCGCTTATTGTTTCAAGCATTCCAAGCCGAGCACTAATGGCTACCTCTCACATAGCCAACACGCCATCCATATCTACGGGTGTAGTGAGCTTACCTCCATGCCGTTCGAGTTACCTCCTCTCCCGCGCACTCCGGTAGCTCCACGATCCAAGTGCAAGCTTCAAGCAAGCTCCATCCTCAAGCTCCATTGCCGCGAGCAAGAGAAGAGAAGAGAAGAGAAGAGAAGAAGAGAGGAGAAGATGGAGAGCTTCTCCTCCTCGGTCCCTCACCCTCACACACTCACTCCCTCACACTCTCACACTCCCTCTCTCAAGCATAAGCTCAAGCAAGCAAGAAGAAGGAGAAGAAGAAGAAGAAGAGGAGAGCCACTTTTGGCCACACACAAGAATGAGCTTCTCATTCACTTTTCAACTTTATATACAAAACCCTAAATCCCTTTTGGGCGGTCATCCCCTTTTTCCCTTTTTTACATGGCCGGCCATAGCCTAGGCCCTTTTTTCCATTGTCCTTCTATCTTCCTAGCTTCTTTTCCACCGCCCATCTACATTTACAAATTGCACGGGTAAGAGCCCGGCGCTCCTTGAATTAAACCATGATGCGCTTGCGCTCTTTTACAAAAGTTTTGACTTGCGCTTTTCCTTGTGCACCTTTCTCCCTTATTTAGGACTCTTCTCCTTGTGTGTCTTTGTCTTCCGTTTCTCTTTGCCTTGGCCTTTTTCTTTGTCTTCTGCTTTAGTTTTTCTGGATTTTCCACCTTCGTTCATTTGAGGGTTAACATTTATATTTGACCATACTGGTAATCCTTGAGAGTATCTCTATTTTGAGCATGATTGACACACACAGTCAAACATTATGCTACTCTTCTGCCATCTGTGCTCCTAACATGAGTATATGTTGAACCATCATCAAGCACTGTAGTCTCCATTCTCATTGCTATGATGTATAGCTATCGCAGTATAGCAAATAACTGCATGTATCCTACACAAAGGAGTTTTGGTCATCCTATACATCCCTAATAGTCACCCAAGCATTTGGGCATATGGTATAAAGCTCTCCATAAGAGTTATTAGCAGCCCTCATTCTCCAGGCATGGACTACATCAATTGGCCAACCATAGTTCTCATATAAATTGTGTGTCATGACATTTATTTTGAATCCATGATTAAGTAACGCAATGTATGGGGTCTCTCATTCTTTGATTTTCACTACAGCCTCGATAGTGTCTCTCCCAATCTGTGCATGAATAGTGGCTTCTAAAAACAAAATCAAAAGCCTCGTCCTCATTTGACTATAGAAGTATAACATCCCCACGAGTAATACTATTAGAGTGACATTTGCATCCAATACATTGACTTTTACACCCTTATTTAGCCCATTTTCAACCTCAGCTTGCTTTAAAATAGCAATGGATTCATCATTAGACTCCAACTGTATCCCTTGAAAACCCAACCCCTTTTCACCACCTGCATCAGTGCTTGAGTGGTCTCTCCCAAACACTGTCTCTTCAACTTAAATAATATCTATGATTTCATTGTGAAATTCATGCTTTGCAATCCCGAGCACCTCATTAAGCATAAACTACACCCTACTATTAAGGATCCACTCTGCAAAAAGTACTTTCTTAATATTAGTTGTTGTAGCCTCTATGTCATACTACAATTTATGTCCAAATTGCTTAGCCTATTTCTTTCCTTCTTGTTTTTTAACATTGCACTACATCTTCCTTTATATGTTCAAGAGTGGCCTTTTCATCTGCCTTCTGTTGTTTTACTTCCCCCATGTCATCCTCTTTGAGGTACCTGCCTCATTCTCATCCCTCTTTCTCTTTTTTTTTACAAATGCATCTATGTTTTGCACTTATATAAAGTATGCATAGGTTGAAAAAAAGTCCACTAGAGCATCCAAACATGTCATACTCCATATACTCTAACCAACACCTATTAAGCCATCCTTGGAAACTTTCCCTTTGCAAAATCCAAGGATCATGTCCAAATTTCAACCTTAGTGACATCCATACATTTCCTAGGAGATTTCTTATTAGGGCTCAAATTCCATCATCTATTTAGTACTATTTCATACCTTAGTACTTGTATGCATATAGGCTTTTGGGATCACTATGTGTAAAGTGAATTTAGCTTTCATATGATGTTTCACCTGAAAGTCAAGCGCATGTCTTGAACGTCAGGAATTTGTGTTCGATCAGATGCTATATGATCAAGAATGAGACAGTGCCATGAGATGGCTATCTCCCCACTGATGTTGATCCTACTTATCTGTGTTTGTTTCCTGAATATCTATGTTGTCTACTTTGAGTTATGTCATTACGCATAATCGTGATGGGTGTAAACTATCTTTTATCTTTTAGGAGAATGATGTCACATGAATAATCATAATATGTATTTATTGTCTATGTAGTGTTTCTGAATATTAAATGATGATAATAACTACAAATGGATTAAAAAAGTTAGTTGTTACCATAGGACTATTTTCAAGTAGATTGATGTATCTTGTATACCTATTGTGGTCTTGAGAGGCCATAACACTTTGGTGATCCTGTTGGTTTCATGGGAATAATTCTCATGATTTAGCATCATAGGCCTAGAAACAATTACTGTAAGAATAGGCCATAGGAGTGTAGGATGCTAATGGCATTGAAGATATACAAGGTGCCTTTTATGGATAGCATTCATGTTAAACAATTATCCACATTTGTCAAATCCCATTTTAACAAGAAGCAGATCCCGTGAATTAAGGGAAGCACTAGCAAGACAACAATAGCATGTTATAGGGTTGAATGATAGAGGAGAAGGAGGAGGATTGGACAGATTGGATGAAGAACAGTTTATAGATGCTAGGTAGAATTCTTTGGAGGTGGGTACCTCTACAGGTACCTCCACATCATATCATTCCCTTGCCACCTCAATAGAATCTCCTCCAACCTCTCCAAGCATACCGGGTTTGTCAGATTATGAGGAAGTAATATTTCTACTTGAACATTAGGATAGTCTTCCTAGACATGCACTTTGAAAGGCTACAACATCTAATGCTAGGGAGGACATTTCTATTTTGTAGAGTGCCAGAATCCCATCTCAAATATCTCTGAATTTTAATCCTTTACCACCTCAAAGAAAGCCAAAAAAGAAAAACATAATGAACCCAAATCACCTTGTCAACCTCAAGTTGTGGTTCTTGATGCAAAAAGGAAAGAGAAGACTATTGAACCCATTGAGGGCCCAACAAATGTCAAAGAGGTCAACCTTGCTGAACCAATGGAAACTCATAAACTATTCCACATAGCCAAGAACCTTAGTATAGATAATGACAAGTAGTGATTGATCGATCTACTCAAGGAGTAGAATTATGTGTTTGCCTAGAATTATTCAGACCTTAAGGGCATTCCACCTCAAGTACTAACACATACTATTCCTTTGAAAATTGATGTCAAAGACCCACTAAGCAAGAATTCTATTTTATAAATCCTTGTTATATGCACAATGTGTGTGAGAAAAGCTTGATAAAATGGGATTCATTTACAAGATTCAACATATGGACCTTGTATCACCCGTCGTCATGGTACTCAATGAAAAAGGGTAAGATTTGAGTACATTAACAAAACATGTGGCAAAAACAGAAGCTCATAGCTTATTGGATAACAATGTGGTTTGGGATACAATTATAGAAGTACACTCGGAAGATTGGCCTAAAATTGTATTTTCCACCATTGAATTGGGATACTGACCTCTATTATCATGCCTTTCAATTAGAAAAATGCATCAGCTATCTTCTAGAGACTCGTGTACTATTTTTAAAGACATGCTAAGATGTTGGATTGAACTATTTATGGACAATCTTTGTGCCCACTCCAAATTTGATAGCCAACTATTCTTGTTAATATTTTCTATCTTTACTCTATGTAACCCTTCTTACCTAAATTAGTGCGATTAAGGCATTCTATGTTATATGCCCCAACATTTTTGGTGAACTGGACATGAAGGCCATCGGTAGGACTGTATGCATGGGTGATGCAACGGGCTATGGTTCTTCTGCAGGGTCTAGGGATGATATGAGGTGGATGTTATTCCTATTGCAACAGTAGTGGCAACAATAACAAAGGCAGCTAGAATCAACTAAGCTTGAGTTTGCAATAATAGATGCTTAGTAGGTAGTCCAAGCCATTTAATGATCACAATTTATTGACTTATATTGTAGGTGTATGCAGTAAAAATGGTTTTTTTTTTGGATTTCGTAGTATGCGTGGAGCTAGTACTTTGCTCATCTTACCATGCATACACTAAAATATCCACTTACAACTTTGTATAGGAAATATTTAGATTGGATTGATTTTACAAAAGCTCTAAGAGAATAGCTTTTTCCTAAAGATACCAGTTTGGTCACACACACAACATTTATGGGTTGGGTTAAAAGACCCAACAAGGTCATGCAACTACTACTTTGCCACTACAAGAATTTGACAACCCATATGCATAGTTGGATATTGTTGAGCAACAAGCTTTAGAGGGTTAGAAAATTGAATTTTGTTTTAAAGCTATAGATCTAGCCATGCAAGAGAGGTTGGGGGATCATTTAGAAGATGAGAGAACAGAGAGGTAGCTGAAAATAGAATGTTCACATGTAATTGATGATGTTAATATTATTGTTAGGAGGAAATCAATGAAAGTCAAACTACATGTAGGGGCATCGGGACCTAAAACGGACCCGACACTTGCTATAAGCACTAGCTAGGCCTCTCTATACTCAGAGAACACAACCCCTCGGCCTCGTGGCCATGAGCATATAAGGGGCATACTTCCCTAAAAACTGCTATCGTGAATCTTGCGTTTGTTCTAAATTTTAGTCCAACGATTAAGCCTAGCATTGTGAAGTGTAACAAACATTTCTTTTAATGATTTCAACCTACACGTCATGCTTCGTTGTTAAGGGTCAGCCCCAAGTATCCTCGTGCTACTTGACCCCTTTAAACTTAATTACTAAACATCCTATATGATATGCACAAACAAATAGATCAGAATCTCATATGCTATCAACTAATCAGAATCAAAACCCCTTTTCCCCCCTACCATTTAGGTTGTGCATCGTTGATAGGTGTAAAGAGCGGTTTTTTCATGTGTTCTTCTTCTAAAAACCGGTAAAAACGGGCTTTAACATGAAGAAACAACTAAACTAAGGCTTATCCCTCATGGTTCAGTCATGCCATACATTCACGGACATAAAACATATTTTTTCTCAATTTTCTAGTGCAAAAAACTAATTTTTTCCATTTTTCCACTATTTTTCTTCATTTATTTACATAAAAAATTTATATTACTAATTTATGGGTTTTACTGATCACAATTACTGAATATTGATCTTATATTCATTTCTATTCCATATGAATCCCAAAATCATAATAAAACCCTCAAAATTTATCATTTTCATGAAAATCGCATAATTGCCAGTTTTGTGTGTTTTGATGTAAATTAACTAACAGATCTTTGGTTTGTTTCAAGATTTCTGATAAATTTCAACATTATCAATCAAATGAATCCATTTACAAAATAATTTCATCAAACATCTTTTACAAAACGAATAAAATGAGTCCTTATGCATAGAAACCCAGTTTTGGAGGTGTGTATTTAATGATTGGGAGGCTACTAACACTCATTTATGGCCCCTGATCCTCTCTTCAACTCTGATCTACGATCTCCTCCATTCTGGTTCCATTATTCCATTAGCATCTTGCATCCAACTCCTTCCCTTTCTTCCATGGATTCATGCGTGTGAACAGGCCTCAATAGGAGAGAGAAGTGAGGAGAGAGAAAGACTAGATTTTCATCTTCCACATCAAGTAACCATTTCTTGGTCTAAACTTGGTGAGACGGAAAGGGAAGAATTGAAGACGTTGAATGTGATGATCTGTTGTAGGGGTTGTTTTCAGGCTACCATGGCTCACTCCTCAAAATTCGTCGCCTAGAGGGGGGGCAGCACATCCTAAATGGCGCTGTTTTGAAATGGTGCCCCCCTTCCAAATCTTGTTTTTTTAGGAGGCATTTGGCATCCCCAAAAGGGCCATGGCCAAATCTTTTAAATCTCTTAGCCATTTTGACCTTGGTACCATCTGGCTCGGTATCTCGAACATTCAACGCTCGAGTTCAATTCTGAAAAATATTGCCTAACTGACTCAACATCCCGAATGGATGGGAAGATCTCTTTCTTCAATTTGGCTGTCGAAAAAATTTCTAAAAATCTGCAACCACCGCAACAGCCGAAGTTTTGCATTTTCGTTTTCCTGGGTCTCTAAAGTTATCAAATATTTGGGTTTGGCTTCTATCGGCTTTAAATTTGCACTAATCCGCACTTTACAAGGCTTTAAAAACTGCTCTCATTGGCGACCATGGGATAGGGTAACTCAGCCCCCTCGAATCCCACGAACTAATTTGCACAAACAACAACCAAAGAAAGCATCAAGTTGCCATAAAGAATATACTCAACAAAGCACAAGAACAACTCTCACCCTACCCCTTGACAGAATCAAGGCATGAAAATCCACAAGGGATAGGCCCAATATAATCTGACAAAAATCCAGAGCGAGTCGCTAACCAATTGCTCTAACACGGTGTCGTGCCACTACATGGGCACAGTGTGAAAAACTCCGGAGTGCATCTTTATCCAACTTTCTTATTGATTAAGAGAGTCAATGTGATCTGAGTCATTAGTACTAGTGTGAATGGCATGAATGGTCCAAAAATACTAGATTTTTGGACACTTTAGCCAATTTTTTACATTATTTATTGTAAAAATCCAAAAAATGTAGAAAAATGCGAGTTGCTTTTTTAGCTAGTTTTGGGATTTTTCATAAAAAAGAAAGATTGGTGAAATCGAGTGCGTTGAAATCGCAGTTAACAGGTTGAAAACTGCACTTTGAACTAGAAGAAGGAGTGAACTAGGAGATTCTGGATCAAGTGTCCTAGGGTTTTTCCCCCCTTTCGGAGCCAACAGAGCCATCAGATTTGGGTTCCGGGCAGCAGAGAGGAAGCTGTTTATTTTGATCCACGTTTTTGGTCTACGACGGAGCTCCTGGAGATCTCATACTTGGAGATTGCTTCTGAGTAGTGCAAGACAAGGGATTCCAAGTTCTATCAATACATATTTATTCGATTCATTGTGTTTTTTCTTTATCGTGTTTACCTCTTGTCTATTCTTTTTCTTCTCTTCCATCTCCTATCTCTACTTCCTTCTACCTTTGATCCGCGGTGGATATGACCTTTCGACGAAAACCTCTCTAACAACGGACTGGCTCAAAAAAGCCTACCAAAGAGGTCATCCTAGTGGTGGTCTGAACTGCCTACCTAACTTAGGACAATTGGACCAGGACCTCCTACCAAAGACGAGAACTCCTATAGCGTGGTCATCATATTTTTCTTATAGCACATTTTCTTTCCAAAGTTTCCATACTCAGGTGTGTAAAAAGGAGGGAGCTGAGCATAGAGTGACTCAAGGAGAACAGGGCATCGGCCTCAGGTCTTGACTCGGTACCCAAGGACCTACCAAGCTCTCACGAGGCGACACTTGATCCTTTTCCGTTTCTCTCACTTTTATTTTCGCTCCAACCTTCCGTTCTTTTCTTTTCGGCTAGCTGCTACCCCTAGGAAGACAAGGTATTGGGTTTGACTTGTCCCCAAGAACCTACCAGGTCTTCACAAGGCGATAATCAACTGCTTGTAGAGGAATTTTCTTCCTTTTTCTTTTTTTCTTTTCTTATTGAGGGGTTAGAACCCCTTTTTACACACCTCTGTAATTTTTATCTGACATATATTTAGATTTTCCTCTTCTTCATACTTTGGCAGGCTTCTCTAACTGCCTCACACTAATAGGGACTCCAAGGACAACTGCCTAGCAAGCAGAAATGGACAAGGTCACAAGGATCACCCTCTATCACATGTCTTTAATGCCTAACAATGTCCTAATAGAAGGTAGTCAACTACTCAAATCTCCCCCAGATATACATAACCAAACCCTAGGACTTTAGTCCGCAGCAAAGGCTCCCTCCATGCAATTCATCCAACCTGTGTAATGCAATCACTAAAATAGAAAACCATTAAATGTACATGTACCAAACAAACATATGGCCCTCTTGGCCTTATGAAATAAAACATTTCATTATCATTCAATATAGCGTACTGCTAAAATAATCCCTTGGTCCTAACATTACTCTACTAAAGCACAAAACCAACCAAGGATAAGGCCTCTCACGCTCTACACTAAGTGCATCAAGTTATTAGCTAACCCCCTTGTATAAATAGCAAGGGGTGTCCAACGAATATGGCAATACACAATCCTATGTGTCCATGACAGAGTAGGAAGGTGCTCACGTGCTACATGACTCATAACCCAAACTAACCATCAATGGCCGAAATATGACATGTTAGCAAGAAGACTCCATAGCAGTCCAGGACTAATGTTACAAGGTAATTGTAAGGGCTCCCTTGGATCACAATTGAAAAAGAAATCTTCCACGAAAGCATAGTTAGCCAAGGAATCCAAAAGCAATTACATTGTCAAGGAACTAACTAACAAGTCACCGTCTCAAACATATGCAACATATCTAAGGCTACACAATGGTACATCCGTAAGATGGGATCCCACACACTATAGGTTCCATTTAACTGATTGATTACTAACTATGAATCACTTTTAACCAATAATCGGCGAATAGCACCACATTGGGCTACATTCAGCCCCATTATCAAGGCCTTGTATTCTACCATATTATTAGTAAAAGAGGGTCCTAAATAGACTCTCATCTTCATGACAACCCTACAATGGGGATCTTTAATGACCACACCAATGCTTGTGTGTTTAGTGGGTCCTCTGGAAGCTTCATCAAAATACAGAGTATAAACCCAAGCTTCATTGATAGGCCACGCCATAATAATCAGCTCACTCATACTTATGATAATCAAAATGAACCCAAGAGAGAGCATGTATAACAGACACGATTCCTCCTTCTTCACTGAACTCGATAGGAATGCTAGTTAGAATTCATTGAAAATGGTGGAAAAAGACCTAAATTTCCCACGTAAAGGATCCATCTTACCACTCAGTAACATGATACCCTTTGTTCCACCAGATCACTTGACCTTGGTGGTAACGTTGCTCAAGGTATGGATGCTCTAGATAGGGAATGATGCATCCCATCCGCTCGTATTGGTACCTACTGCACGTTAAAATTGAATACTAAAGGACCTGCATAGGCACCAAGCCCAACATCAGCCCTTACACACATAGTAAGGCTTCAGCTTATTAAAGTTGACTTTAGTCTTAAACTCTACCTCCTGCAAATCTACTAGAAGGGCCGTAGAGCCATTCTTTCCTAAACATACAATCTTGTATGGTCCATCCCATTTGGGTTCTAATTTTCTTGGAAAGAGCTTCTGATGAGCATCATAATCCAGCACTGCAATTGACCTTTTGTAAATTTGACTTCTTAGCCCGAAGATCATGAAGGGCTTTCATTCTCCTCTTCCCTACTTCTTGATGTAGTAAAGCTTGCAAAACTGAATCTCATTAAGATGTGCGAGAGAAGTATATTGCTCCTGTAACGATTCTTCCTCTCCCAACAAATGATCGAGGGAAAAAGGCACAGTGGGGAGCTCTATTTCTAATGGCAAAATGCACTCCTCCCCATATACTAGCTTGAATAGGGTGTGGCATGTGGTTCTCTTGAATGTCGTGTTGTAAGCCCACACTACCGCATATAATTACTTATCCCAGTCATGCTTGCTTTCCGATACTGTCTTGGATAAGATTCCCACCAGTTGTTTATTTGTACTCTCAACCTGACAGTTCGCTTGAGTATTATACACGGTAGTCTCGTTGTGCTTAATCTTCGAAGCTTCAATCAAGGCCACTATAACCTTGTTCAAGAAGTGTGTCCCTTGATCAAACACAATCTCCTTAGGTGGACCAAAGCAGCAAACAATTTGCTCCATAATGAAACTCGTCATCTCCTAAGCATTGTCCTTCACTGTTGCTCAAGCTTCAAACCACTTTGTAAAGTAGTCCATTGCTACAATGATATACCGCTTTCGCGTAGTTGATGAAGAATATATTGATCCCACAAAATCAATACCCCATTTTTCAAAGGGTAACATAACCAAAATGGGACTTAGAGGTCGCCTACGATTTTCCCTCGCATCATGTCTTTGATAGACATCACAATGCTTAACATAACTAAAAGCATCTTGGAAAATCAATGGCCACCAATATCCAACATGGAGAGCTTTTTGGGTGGTAAGCCAGCCAACAAAATGTCCCCCCACATGCTGAATCATGGCACTCCTCAAGAATAAATGGTACCTCATTGGGTACTACACAATGACGATAAATATCATCTACTCCTTTCCAATACAAGATACCCGCTATAATCGAAAAGCGTAATGCTTGTTGGTTGATCTTCCTCTTTTCAAACTTTGATAAAGTGGCCCAAAATCCTCATATAGATAAATAATGTGTTATAGCCACATACCAGGAAGGGATGGAAGCTGTATCAATTTTAAATAGACCTTCAATATCACTTCCCTCAGCTAGAATTTCCTTTAGCTCCCCGAAATCCACAAGACATTCTACAATACCCTACAGCTTTGGTGGCTTGCTCCTAATCTCATAATCGAACTCCCGCAAAGTGATTAACTGCTTTGCTAATAACCGATCAGGCGGCTGCAACCTATTCAACAACAATTTGAGTCATTCTGCCTTTGTAACGAATACTACCTTCTCATAGAGAATATAATGCCTAAATTTCTTCATTGCAAAGACTATTCCAAGGCACAATTTCTCCATTTACACATAGTTAACTTCAGATATCCCTAATTTCCTACTAGCAAAGGCAATTGGATGATGCCATTTCTCCTCCCAAATTTGAGCTAAACAACAAGCAACTGATACTATGCATTGTGGCTACTGCTGAAAATATGTAAAAAACTTCATCTCTCCTGGATGCTTTTAAGATTGGCACTTCTGCTAATTCCTACTCACTTCCTCAAAGGATACTTGACAGGCTTCATTCCACTCAAACACATAGTTAAGAGATAGAAGGTTCTCGCCAATGGCAACGCTCTTTCTACCAATGCATTGATAAATCTTCGATAATATCCCATTGATGAAAGATCCTAGATCATCAATAAAAACTTTTAACTCCTCTGGGAAAATATCACCAAATGTCTTATCGATTGTTCATTGTGAAGATCTAGGCTCATTGCATAGACCAAAGGCCATCACATGATACTACACAAAGGTACCGAAGACAATAATAAATGTCGTTTTCAATTTGTCTTCCTCTGCAATAGCCATCTAGTTATATCCAACACAGTAATCCATAAACGAATAGATTTTCCTACCCGTTAACTGATCCAAAATCTGATCAATGAATGGCATGGGTAGTAATCCTTAACCGTCTACTTATTAAGCTCTCTGAAATCTATGCAAAGCCGAATCTGATTGTTCTTCTTCCTAATAACAGCTGGTGAATACCATTCCATATGTTGAACCAGGAATATCAGGCCAACCTTTCATAGCTTTGTCAATTATTTGAATAGCCCATCCCTTAATTCGAAAGGCATACACCTTACTTTTTGTCGCACAGGGCGGCTACTGTTGAATGCTAAAATGACTAGATTTTTTTATTGATTTTTGTTGTTTTTGAGGCTTGAATGGTTGATTTTTTATGGATTTTGAGTGATGTTTGGTTTTTTTGAAAGTGTTTGAGAGTGTTTTGGATGATATGAATTATGTTTTGGAAGCTCATGATGATTCTCAGTAGAAATATAAGGTTCTGTGATGTTCTGATAGATTCTGTTGATGTTCTCATTGGTTCTGATACCTTCTGTTTAGCTTTTGTTTTGTTCTGATTTTCTTCTGTATGAAGCATGGATTGATGATTGATGAAGGTTGAGGCCTTTTGAATATTTTTTTATACTTTGGAATGGTTTTAGTATGAGTTATGAGGTTCTGATATTTTCTGTTGACCTTTTATAACCCTCTGATGAGCTTCTATAGAGCCTCTGTTCCTGTTCTATTTCTGTTCTATAGATCTTCTGTAAGTGTTATGTGAAATGTATGTGTGACTTTGGTAAATTTTTCTAGCCTTAAAAAGAGGTGAATGTAAGTTCAAAAGAGCTCAAGAAAGTGGAAAAAGTAATTGTTGAAGACTCAAGAGAAGACTGGAGTGAAGTGACAGTGATGAGCTATGAAGAGTCATTGTAGTAGCTCTGGTAACCTTTCATATCAGACACACCTCTTGGAAGGGGCATCCACGACCTAAGATAGATTATTATGAGTGATTATTGAGTATTTTAGTGAGGATATGATGTACTATTGATTGAGAGAGAAAGAGGGAGTCAGAGGTAGCCAATTCTATGAAAAACAATGTATCTTGCTATGAGAGATTAAGAGAGAGAACTATGAAGACAATGAAGATGAGAATCATATGTGATTATTTTCATTCAAAGTGGTGTCTCTTTTTTGTTCTCTTTTTCTATCAATGAAAAATATGAAAAATATGAAGAAAATGATGAATTTTGTTGAAGATAAAACCATGGAAAATATCTACTATGATGCTGCGTGAAGATTTGTTATTTTCCTTATTGTGGTTCTCTAAATAATGAAACAAAATCTTGTTGATGTTACAAGATAGATTTTCTTGCAGTAGAAACCCCTTTTCCTTGGTGTCTCTCTTGGGGCTCCATGTTTTTGGTGCACAGCTAGGGAAACTTGCCATCAACAAGTATCAAAAGAGGCTGAAAATGAAGGAAATGGCATAGCCAAGAAGAGAAGAATTCAATGGATGTTTGCAAAGTTCTTTATTTCACTTAAGAATTGGAGATTCTCATTACCAAAGACACTTTTTACAAGAAGTTCATCTCACAATGGTAGGAGCACATTACCATCATGATGTAGGCTCTATGTGGTGGACTATTTCCTCTTTATGTTGAAGCAGTAGAAACTTGCATCTTGGTGGCAAATTGTTTGGGAACAAACTAAAGTGCAGAAATAGAGAGAATGACCATCCATGAAAGATCTGGCATTCATTAAGAAGCTTGCAGACATCATCAAGTGGGAGATCGTGAAGAAGATTCAAGAGTCGTGGTCAGTGGAGGTTCACATAAACAAGAAAGAAAAGAGTTGGAATTTGTTCGTGGATGCTCAACATAGGACGTGGGATGTATCGTGCACTGACAATCTCGTGTTTGTTCAATTAGCAACCCACTGGAAGTTGGTAGACATAGTACTTTTCACAACATACACTATTGAAACCATTAGAAGCTGGCATTATTATGATGATGGCACAACAATGATCCTCAAAAGAATGAGTTTTGATACCTTCTCCCCCTCTGTAGTGGTTTGAAAGCTGAATTCAGAGACATAGAGAATAAGGAAGTAGAAGAGATTTTGGCCAGAGAGTCCTCCAAATACTGAAGCACTCTTTGATTTTGTTCTGTTGAGTACAGACCAACTGGTTGGAGCCAACCCTCTAATGAATGACGCAATCAAGAGGCAAGCACTAGAACAAGTCCATAGGTACGTGAGAAGAGAGAAGGAAAAAATCAAGACCGAGAACAAACTTGTAGCAGAATATTCCTTTGATACCTTAAAATCACTCTTTATAGAAGTCCCCATGGCGACTTAAGGTCCCCTTCCTAGTCAAATCCATCCTAGAAATATTGATGACATGCCCGCAAATGTAGTCCCATTACCAATTTTTAAGGGAGAGTACAATGAAGGCCCTGATCTTCATGCAGCAGAGTTTATGGTAGCATGTGTAGCTAACAATGCCAGAACCCCCGAGCACATTGGTTAGCAATATTCCTTGCCACTTTCAAGGGCGCGGCATTTCAATGGTATGAGAGACAAGCAGTAGGAACTTTTGGCACATGGGTTGGCCTTCCTCACGAAATTCAGGCGTGAAGGTTTTGAAGAGAGGATGCGAGAGGAGTTCATGAAAGTAAGTTAGTCCTCTAGAGAAAGAGTAAAAGCTTATGTCTCACGAATGGAATCCATCTTGAAGAGATGGACCAATCATCAGTTGGATGAAGGCATCCAGAAAGGAGTATTCCTCAGAGGCCTACAACCAAAAGTTTGCAAGTTCATGGAATTGAGAAATCCAATCAATCTGTAAGCTATATTGGAGGTGCAAGACTATATGATGAAGTTGAAGCAAGGTTGTCAATGATCTTAGGAAGAGGCAAGTGATGGTTCAACCACAACAACAATGGTCTCAACTAGTTCCTCCAATGGCAACTCAAAAACAGTGGAATCCTACCCACTAGAATCAACAACCCCAAGTCTCAACAGTAGCTCTGAATCAGAATAGAACAATAGAGGACCTCCTGGATCAACCCAACTAGTGTATGCAATAATAACAGAAGCTTCCCAATATCCTACTACAAGTACTCTAGGAGGTAAAAATTTGAAGGACTACCTATCCAACTCAGTTGCAAGTATCAAGAAAGAGCTTGTGGATATGATTACAGAGCAGCTACAGATGCTGAAGGTGAATACTACCAATATATCCACTCCTGCGGGAGGTGGGAGAGATGTAATGTGTTCTAGTACATGGTGCAAAAAGTGCAATTAAGCGGACTTTTAGCCACTAAATGTACCTAAAAACCAACTATTCCTGGAGCCTTTTGTTCATATTGTTTGAGGAAGAACTATACAGAGGATATTTTCTCTCTAAAAGAGATGCACGAACAAAGAAAGAAAGATAAAGATGCAAGATTCAACTTGTTGGAATCCAAAATGGCAACACAAGACATTGGACCAAAGCCTAGGGAGTTTGGTCCTAATTTCGGTCCAAAGAGGTTTCCCTCTCAAAGTTACAGAGGATGATAGTTTGCTGGTAGTGGTTAGAGATCAGAGGTGGAATGTTACAGATGTGGAGAAAAGGGTCATATCTCACTGAATTGTCCAAACCCTAGAAGATCTATAGATTACAAGCCCTTATACAGTTGATGCAAAGGAGAAGGCCACACTGCAAAAGATTGTCCAAGTCCAGCCCCTGTGAAATCTACTTCTTCTGATACCCAACAAAAGATCCAAGAACCTACTTCCAATTTGGTGGAATTGGAAGTGGCGAAGCAAGAGCAAGGATGGACTGGTTCAAAGGAACCCTAACCCTAGGCAGAGGACCCAATAAAGTGGTGTTAAAGTTGTATGGATTGCACAAAGGTAATGGATCTACGTCCATTGAATTCATAACAGACTCCTCCAATGAAGTAACAGATGGTACATCAAGAGACGAAGAGGCTGTCAAATAGATCTTTCCTAAGAAAACAAAGGCACAGTCCCTAACAGTGGGCACTGTAAGCCAACTACCGAAGGAATCAAAGTCTTTGTCCATGGGATAATACCTCCTGCCTAAACCCGAATTGACTCATTTGCATCTCCTTCTCATCAAGCTTGCGGCTCTCAAATGCAATCACACCATGCTCTTGCAACAATACTGCACCAATACCCCGACCATTGGCATCACAATGAATGGTAAACAGCTTAGAGAAGTCAGGGCAAACAAGGATGGGGGCTAAAGTAAGCGCGTCCTTTAACTATTTGAAGCTATGATCTGCAGTGGCATCCCAAAATAATGACTCCTTTTTCAAGCAATCAGTCAAAGATGTTGCAATGGTGGCATAGTGCTTAATGAAGCATCTATAGAATGAAGAGAGACCAAGGAAGCCACGCAAAGAAGTGGTGGTGGAGGGAGTGGGCTAGTCTCTAACACATTGCACCTTTTTTGAGTCAGCCTGTATACCATTTTTGCTCACAATGTGTCCCAAGTACTTCACAAATGTCTGCATGAATATGCATTTTCTCTCCTTAGCAAAGAGTCGATGCTCTCTCAATATGTCAAACACCCTCTGAACGTGTGTCAAGTGCTCCGTAGATGACTTGTTGTAAATGAGGATGTCATCAAAGAAAACAAGCACAAACTTGAACAAAAAGGGTTGTAGGATTTTGTTCATGAGGCTTTGAAAGGTGGCGGGGGCATTAGTCAACCCAAAAGGCATCACTAGAAAATGATAAAGTCCACAATTAGTCCTGAAGGCGGTTTTGACCTCATATCCTGCTCGCATATGAATCTGATGGTAGCCAAAGCGCAAGTCAATCTTAGTGAAAAATCATGCCCCTTTCAACTCATCCAGCAAATCATCAATCCGTGGGATGGGGTAGCGGTTCTTCACTGTAATTTTGTTCAAGTCTCTGTAGTCAATGCCCATGTGAAAGGAGCCATCTTTCTTTTTGACTAAGAGGATGGGGGATGCATAGGGGGAAGAACTCGGTTCAATGAAACCCATGTCTAGCAACTCCTTAATTTTCTTTGCAACCTCTTCACGCTCACACTTGGAGAATCTGTAAGGGGCTTTATTCACTAGCTTGGAATGGGGCTCTAAGTCAAGTGGGTGGTCCACTCGTCTCTTGGGGGGAGGGGATGTAGGCATCTGAAATAGGTCATTGTATTCCTCAAGGCCTGCAAGGCTGAATCATTAGATACTGCAAAGGGATGATCAGAATTGTCCTTATTTAATTGCAAAACAAAGATTTGTGAGCATTTCTTAAACTCCCGTTAAAGTTGCTTTGATGTAATGAGCTGAAAATCACCATGATCTTGAACTCCCTCTAGGTGGATAGGCTGTCCATGCATCATAAACTCCATGTAAAGCTGAGAGAAGTCCATAGAAATCTTCCCCAATTGTTTCAGCCAATCACACCCCAAGACAACGTCAATGGGGCCCATATCTAGAGCAATTAGATCAACATGTGCCACATAATTTTCAGCCAAGCATAAGGGAATTGTAGGACATACATGTGTGCTGATTTCTTTTTCTCCATTTGCTACTTGGACCTTCAAGGGGTGGTGTAATGCCATAGGGATGCATTTCAACTGATCAATGGCTGACTTATTGACAAAATTGTGAGTGCTTCCACTATCCACAAGGATAAAAACATGCTTTCCATTGATACTGCCTTGAATGCGAAGGGTGCTGGGGCTGCGGGAACCCGTCCAAGCATCCAAGGAGATCGAGCAAAGGGAAGTGGGAGGTGGGTGGGGTGTTAAATCAAGTATCTGTGATGGAGCACCACCCAGGTCAAAGGGAAACCCATCCTCGGGGTCATAGAACTGCTCGTGATCAACATCCTCCATAGGCTCAGACTGGTCAATGGGCAGGTCATTCTCCTCAGTGTGCCAATCTTCCATGACATACATGCTATGAACTTTGACCTTAGCTATCTTGTACGGGCATTTGGAGGCATGATCAGCAGTGTACTTATCTCCACACTTAAAGCATAGGCCCTTTTCCTTTCGTTCCTTCACAACATCTGGGGAGATGAACTGTTGGCTACTGGATCCATAGGAAGGTGGTGCAATGGGCTGTTTATTTTCAGCATACTTACTCTCAGCATTAGAACACAATGCTATCCCAAAAGTACTCATTTTTCTTTCAGCATGGAAGGCGGGGTAAGTGGGTTATCTTGGGGTTGTTATTGGGTATAGAAGTGCCTCAAAAACCACCTCCGTATGGGGCTGATCGTGAAGGAGTGGCGGGGTTGTCCAACGCTTTGCTAAAAATATTCATTCTTTCAGTACTTTCTTGCATATCTCTCAGCTAGTTCAATTGCATTAAACAATGTGGTAGGTTTTTGGGCCATGACATCGGCTGATAGGCTCGGTTTCAACCCATAGATATACTAGTGCAATTTAGCATCATCACTAATGCTCTCCACATACATGGTCAAGTTCATGAGCTGATTTGTGTATTCACGTATAGTGAGGTTGCATTGGTCAAGAGTGTACCATTGTCTTGCCAACCGCTCTTTTTCCACAGGGAACACAAAAACTTTCACCATATGCAATTTAAAATCTTTCCAATCAATGAACTGCTAATTCTCTCAATTGATATAGCACCACCATGTGTGGGCAAATCCTTCCAAGTAGAGAGAAGCAAAAAGTATTTTCTGATCGTCAATGTGGGGGTAGATATTGAAGTAGGACTCCAACTTGGATGTCCATTCCTCCAAGTCAGATGGTTAGGGGGATTGCCCATTGTACTTTGTTAGGATGACCTTGTCACTCAGATCATTGGGGTCATGCTGCCCATGAAATCCTTGTTGTCCATACGTCCTATGGTGGCCATACATGCCTTGCTCTTCATACATCCCATGTGGTGCATTAAGCCCATGTTGTCCATTATAACCATGCTATCCATGATTGCTAGGCTGGCCATTTGTACCATATTGTCCTTAATGGGGCTAATTCATATGGGATGCATAGGGGTTCCTAGGGAGAGCGGGGGAAATCTTACTAAGGGTGGGAGAAGGCCTCAAATGGATGTTGGCTGCATGGTGGACAGGGGAATTCAATAGGGGCTCATCATGCGCATGAGATGGTTCACCGATCTCATAGGTAGAAGGGAAAACTCTCTTAGCGCCAAGTATACCCTGTGGACCATGCAACGGTTCCTGATGTGGAGGACGTCTAGACTCATGCCCAGAGTCATTGGTCTTCTCTTGGGATTCAGTAGTCGCTAATTGAGCAAAAAGAGTAGTGAGCTGCTCGAAGGTCTGTTGAGTCTTTGAGTTTGAAAGAGCCATGTGCTCAATCGCTTCATCAAACTTGGACATCATTTGGCAGTGGTTGGTGACCATATCATTATGTCATTCCATATGATGAAGCTCATGCTGACAAAGGGTGTGATTGAGAAGGGTGAACAAGTCCCTTTCAGGCATTTCCTCCTATATGTCATCATGGTAATCCTATGCCGAGCTTGGTTCCTCATTCATGGAGGTCCGGAAGTCTGTAATCTCCCTCTGAAGGTCCTCTTGGGCCTTGCTTTTGCCTTTCTAGCCAACCATCTAGATGCAGTCCACAGGACCTGCTATCAGAAAAGGGGCGTAACTCTTTGTAGGAAACTCCAATTGATGAGTTTTTTGGCTCAAGTCAGAGGTGACAAAGTCCCCTTCGAGATGAGCTATTGATCTTTGTGATAGAAAATTATCAGAATTTTCTCTAATGGGTTTACTTTGCCTTATCAAATTGGCATATCGAAGCAGAATTAAATCGTTGGGCATCCTCCCATACGTAAAAACAACCCTTGCAGGAAGAGACTATTGGCTAACATATTTGGTGGTCAAACCAAATTCTTATGGGACCTCATATCCTCTGTTGTTGGGAAGATCTTAGCTTTTTGAAGCATATTCATGATGGTCAAGTCTTAAGTGTGGGGACATCAATAATTGGTGTGATGTGTGGTCCTAGGTCCCTAATGTTTTGTTTACCCTTCCTGTTAAGGTTTTTAAGTGTGCAGACACGTCTATGATGTATACCCCCTTGCATATGCCTCAATTTGATCATGCATCTATGCCATGACTTGATTTTGTCTTGATGGGGTCCCTTCCCCACCCACCCTTTCACTTTCACCCCACTTCCGGGGACGTTCCTTCTCTCTTTCCCTTTATCCATTGTTTTGAAGTTTTTCATGTGAACGCATCCTACATTCACCGGAACCCAAATCCTCCCTTCCACCTCTGTTCTTCCCTTTGACCTGACCATTTTTCCTTTTTAGCAACCCCTGTTCCGCTAGCCAGTCCTTGAGATATTAATTTTTGAACCATTTTTTATCAATTGGACGTATTTCCATGTGAACACATCCTTTTTGCTTCGGAACAACACTCTGACATGACATCCATGCCTTACACCTTCCATATGAAATTTTTCCTTTTTACACTTTGTCATTCTGATGCACGATTCATCGGTTATTAATTTTTGCGTGTTTTTGGGACATTTTCGTGTGTATTTTTTACATTTTTTCATGTAAACATGCCCTATTTTCACTGGAATTCCAATTCAATTTGACAATAACATTCATGTTTTTTAATTTACTCGTCCTCGATACGTGCGTCGCACCCTTCGATCTTATGCCGGTGTCTCAGTCATCTACGGGTCCTGCCATTGCAAATTTTTTTACCGCCGCCCCGCACTTATGCATGGGACGCGAAGGGGCTCCCTTGTTTTTCTTTTTCTCATTATTATTATTATTTATCTTCTTTTTAAAAAAAATTAATTCAAAAAAATTAAATTCCTCCCCTCCCCGACGGTTCCCTCCTCCCCCCTCTCCTTCCTCCCTCTTCTCTCTCCTCTTCTTTCTCTTTCTTTCTTTCTTCTTCTCTCTCCCCGACCCCTCCCTCTTTGTCCCCTCTCTCCCTGCTCCTGTTATTCTTCTTCTCTCACCTCCTCCTCCTCCTCCTCCTTCTCCTTCTTCTTCTTCTTCTTCTTCTTCTTCTTCTTCTTCTTCTCCCGCTTCCTTTTTTTTTTCTCCTCCTTCCCCCTCCTTTTTCTCTGCCTCCACCGCCGCCGATGTCGCCGCCACCTCTGCCTCCTTGGCCCTCCTCTCCTCCTTCCCCCACCCACCCCTACTAAGTCCCCTCGTTCCCCCCCTTTTTCCCCCACCCATACTAAGCCCCCCTTCCCCCCCATAACACCCACTGTCTCCACACCCCCTTACTAAACCCCCTTTCCCCCCCATAAGCCCACCTCCCCCTAAGCCCCCCTTCCCACCTTTCCACCCTTACAACCCGCAAAACCCCCCTCTTTTCCCTAGCCCCCTTTCCCATTCTCCCCCCTAACTCGCTGCCAATCCCGTACTCAGCCCCCCTTTACCCCACACGCGGTCAAGGATGTTCAGGCGGTCGTGCATGCGCGGGCACCATCGTGTCGTGTCGTGGCATTCCTTGTATGTGTTCACGTGTGGGGACACACGTCCAGTCTTGTCCATGCAGTGGTGCGTGCACGTCCATTCACACGCAATTGTTGACCACACAAACCCGGATACCTCCTTTTTTATTTTCCAAAAATCCATTAAAACCCAAGAAAACACTTTAAAATATTAAAAAAATCATTAAAATTCAAATAGATCCAATGAAAAATCCAAAAATAGCTTTAAAATTCTTTAACAAATTGAAAAAAAAAATGGATTATTTTCCTGGTCAGACGAAGAGGATGGAGCTCAACTGATTCTCTTACGGGACCACAGATTAATTGGCCATTAATTCCAAGGGACTAGACAATTGCTAGTCAAGCATACCAAAATTATCTCCATTTTGCCCAACAATATTCACAATCTCCAGATCCTTCAGTGAGATCGACAGCCCACTTTGCTTGGTACCTAGCATATATGCATAGGCACTCCCGTAATGATCAAAAGGCCATTCCAAATTTATGAATAAATGTCAATGTGAACATTGATTCCCGAAAACTGAATGTCCTATATTTTCATGCCCTTTGTCTGCCTAGTAGATACCTTGTTTTGCTAGAAAGAATGTGTTGCCTTCAATTCTTTCAGAATCCTCCAAAATATTTTGTAGATGAATCATTATTCATTCGAGAGCTCTCTTTTCAACTATTGACACTACTTGTGATGGTGGATGGAAAGTCTATGATGCAAAGTTGAAGAACCTCTTATATCCTTTACAAATTTATCATGACTTTCTATTATTATAAGATGTATTAATGGATAACGATGTTTTCCTCTAGTTGTATTCTTTCTTAGAGATACATATGACAAGTTGGGATCGTGGTTGAGTGGATTATTGAAAACACTAAAGAAGATCAAGTTGAGCTCTTAATGAATTTACATTACTGCTTTCTGCTATGAGTTATGAGGTTCTGATGTTTTTTGTTGACCTTCTGTAACCCTCTGATGAGCTTCTGTAGAGTCTATTTTCCTGTTCTGTTTCTGTTATGTTCTGTTTTGTAGATCTTCCGTAACTTTTCAAAAGAGCTCAAGGAAGGGGAAGAAGTAGCTGATGAAGACTCAAGAGAAGGCTGGAGTGAAGTAACAGTGATGAGCTAGGAAGAGTTACTATAGTGGCTCTGGTGACCTTTCATATCAGACACACCTCTTGGAAGGGGCATCCATGACCTAAGAGGAATTATATATTATGAGTGATTATTGAGTATTGTAGTAAGAAGATGATGTACTATTGATTGAGAGGGAAAGAGAGAGTCAGAGATAGCCAATTCTATGAAAAACAATGTATCTTTCTATGAGAGATTGAGAGAGAAAACTATGAAGACAATGAAGATGAATCATATGTGATTATTCACATTCAAAGTGGTGTTTCTTTTGTGTTGTGTTTGTCTATCAATGAAAAATATGAAGAATATGAAGAAAATGATGAATTTTATTGAAGATAAAACCATGGAAGATATCTACTATGATGTTGTGTGAATATTTGTTATTTTCCTTGTTGTGGTTCTCTAAAGAATGAAATAAAATCTTGTTGATGTTAGAAGATAGATTTTATTGCAGTAGAAACCCCTTTTCCTTGGTGTCTCTCTTGGGGCTCCAACTACCTTGCTTCAAAGGAATCAAAAACCTAATGTGATAAACTTTCAAAGAAGCAAGTTGTATACCAAGGGAAATGTTCTCCAGTGCAATAAGATGAGCCTGCATAACAATTCATCTGTGTTAACATTGCTTAAAATCTATTAAGATAATCTTTCAAAGAAGTAAGTTTCACATCAAGAGCAATGTTCTCCAGTACAAGCAAGCTCTTGTTCTTGTAAGAAATTAACTCACATACTCCATCCTCTATATGACCCACACTGTTAAGAAGGTCTTTCAACTTCTCTTCTTAATCATCCGAAGATCCAGCATGCGGCCACCAATTTTTCTAGATATGTTCATAAATGTCACATATATAACCCTTGATCTCTTCTAACTCACCCTGTATCGTTACTCTATCGGCAAGGTGCCCTTTATATTTCTCTTCCAATATTCTCTCAATCCTTTGAAGACGGTCACCAATGTTCTCATAAAGAGAAATCGAAGCTTTTTGACGCTGAAACAATGTCTTCACTTGCTTTTCAATCTCATCCAAGCGATGAATAAACCTCAAGAAACCAACGAAACTCCAACATGCTTAAGTGAACAACGAATTGCCTTCTTCCTTGTGACCTCATCCATTTTACGTACATTCATTTGCATGTTAGGAGTGCATTGTAAAATATCTTCTACACAAACATATTCTTGTTTGCTGCAAAAGCCTCCATACACGACAAGAAGCATGCATTAACCTTGAGGGATATATAAAATATTCTCAAAATTTAGGAATAGCGAAAACTCCCAGATCTAATACCAGTGAAGTTCAACTAACCCTCTCTCTCCCCCTCTTTCTCTCCCTCTCTCTCTCTACACCTAACCAACCAACCAACACGCTAACTAACCAACGTAACCAACATAACCAATCTTCTCTCTCTAACTAACTAACCAAGTAATCAACATAGAACAACATATTACCAATAGCTAACTTACTAACTAAAAATCATACATTAACACGAAGAAGAATAAGAGAAGAGAATATATGTATATGCGTGAGAGAGAGAGAAGAAGAATGAGAGAGAGAGAGAGACAGAGGGGAGAGAGAGAGAGAGAGAGAGAGAGAGGATGACCTCTCAAAGCCCCAGCCACCTTAGACTCCCACCACATCCTCCTCGGCCCGTCTTCGCTCCTCTCGACTGTGCCGCCCCCGCCACCTCGAGCTTTCGCCACAGCCCTGGCCCGTCCCCGCTCCTCTTGGCTCTACTGCCTCTGTCACATCGCCCCCCTGCTATGTCTGCCTGTAGCCCCCGCCACCTTGAGCCACTCCTCCCCACTCCTTGCTCCCGTTGTAGCCCTGGCCATGTTGACTTGCAGCCCCCACCACCTCAGGCCCTACCGGCTTCTCGCTCCTACCTGCTCCTCCCGACTCCCAGCAGTCAAAGCTGTATCACCTCGGGCCGTGGCCCCTGCCACCTCAAGCCTTTCCTGGCTCACCACTCCCATTCAACATCCAAGAGAGAGAGAGAGAGAGAGAGAGAGTAGAGTAGAGTAGTTTATTATCATCCACCACGGAAGGCCAGATATACAATGATTCTCCTCCCCCATGGTAGGAAAGGGGTAGCTACAGTGAAAGAATGATCTATGTAGTGTGGTTCTCCCAAAAGCGTAACATGCGGGTGATGAGAGCCCCTAACTTCGATATAGGAGTAGTGGTCAATAACTAGTGAAGTGGCCCCTATAAAGGAATATCAAAGTCAGCCCATATGTGTGTATATGCTAGGCATGTCATAATCATGTGCTTCTCTGATTCTACATTCTGTAGTCCACATAGCTTGCATAACCTCGTCTCTCTTGCATATCCACTCCATGCACCTGTCTCGATCAATAAAGTGTGTGATCGAGTTCGAAATCATGCAATACTCCATCTAAATACCACTGAGAACGGGTTGGCTATGTATGGCTGCGTGTGTGCCTCTACTTGCATGTAGGATTCCCAACATGAAGGATAGATATGCATACTGTAATAAGCAAGTTTTCCATTTGCTCCCTTACTTTGATGTTTTGCTTGATACGCTCGTAAGAGGTCTAATGTGTCCATGCATATATCTTTGGATGCCATATCTAGATATCTATCCACTCCCCACCCTTTAAACCATTTTCGCATATCCAAGCACCCATCCTGTTGAAAGCACTTTACTTTTTCACGTTTTCTATAGGCGTGTGCTAGCATCCCATGTCTATTTGGGGAGCCTACTATCATCCATTTGATGTACTTAGGAGAAGTACATATGGTGTGGTGCTTTTGATGCCCAAATGTCTATGAATAAAAGCTTTTGTAGCTTCTCAATGTCATTCCATGCAAATGAGGAGATGCTCCCCCCACAGTTCCACTCCATATAATACCGTCTGTAGAACATATGCATAAAAAAGCATACAACATATTTTCCAGCATTTAGTATCTGTACGATTGTAGTCGTTTTCAAAGTGATAATACTTGTTTTTCCCTGCCTCTAATCGCCGCTCCACACATGTATGCCATCTGTGGTTTGTAGGTATCTCAATCCCCAAGTATTTGAAAGTAGATACTACCTCTATAGCCGCATAATGTACACTTGGTGGGGTCTTTGATTGCTTGGTCCGCACAACCATTAGCTTTGTTTTTTATACATTCAATGTCAAACCACTATCTTGAAAAAACCATTCAAGAATCCTGGTAAATTGCTGTTCCCCATTATATGTAAAGAAGACCACATCATTTGCATACAGCAGGAGCAAGATGGCAAACATACCAATATGCAGGCTTTTGGCTTCCTCTTCATTCATAGCCGTGAGAAGTATTTCCTCTAGCTTATCAATGCATAAACCAAATAATGTAGGGGAGAGCGGGCAACCTTGTTTGACTCCCATATTACTCTCAAATACTTGTGACAGCCCATTGCGACCTCTGAGGCAACACACCACTCATTGATATATCCTATAAATTCCCATGCATAGATCATTTGGGACCCCTAATTCTTGCATTCGTTGCCATAAACCAACTCTTGGTACGGTGTCAAAAGCCTACTTAAAATCCACAAAACAGCAATATGAGGTTGCTCCCTCAAGTCGACTCTCATCCATAAGCACACGTAAAGTAACCAAATGGTCTATGGTGTTATGACCTGAGCAAAAAACTGCTTGTCCATAAGCTCGTTTGTTATTACTTTCTACCCATTTACTCAATTGCATTTCTAGGATAGTGTTGAATAGCGTTGTCATGCTGAACTGACCATAATTGTGTGGTAGTTTGTCAGAAAATTGCAATCTCCTCCCTTATACAACTGTTGTATCCAATTCTCTTGCCATTCTTGGGGAAAACCATATGCAAAAGCATGGTGTATCACATGCAACATAAACAGTCTCGTCTCCTTTGTTGTCCATTTCAACATCTTCGCATTCAACTGCAAAGTGTCACATGATTTTCCATTAGACATCTTGTTGAGGAATGTCTCCAATATTTCTAAAGTGAACAGAGCACTAAATGGCTACGTATGTACATCACATTTGATGGGCTGTACCCCTTTATGCATGTAAAGTTCTGTAACATATGATAGCATGTCAGCATCTAAAATCCCCCATAACATTTGACCGTTTGGTTTGCAATTTTCTCCATGCTTGCCTTGGACATTTCTCAAAATCATAGCATCTTCACTTTCTTTGGCCACTACATATCATCGTCGCTTTTTACGGGTGAGAGCGTTATATCGCTTTTTCGCCTCATTTTGTTCTTGTCCCTTAGGGAGGATTTTCAGCTTTCTACGTGTAGCCTTACATTCATTATCAAACCATTTCTTGCATCACAATCCTTTCACATTTTTTTGACTACTCTTTGGTTTCCCAAAAGTCTCTATAGCCGTATTTAACATTGCATCTCTCAGATCAGCCCATGTGCTCCTAGTAAGATTGCTCATAAGACTATCTAGGTGACCAGCATATGCTTGTTTCTTGTCTACATCAATACAGAATGCACCAGTACCTACTGTGTCCCCTGCATGTCCTACATGGTAGCAAATATCAAGTGTCAAGCCCAAAGCTATATGATCTGATTCTGGATGTTTTTCACCTAACCAAAACTCTCTGATTACCACACTGGAATCTCCACTAGCTGAGTAGCATGTGTATTCTTCAGTATCAGGAAAACAATTCATACCATTTAATATCAGTATGTACAAACCATTAACCATATCCATCAAAGCATGTCCATGAGTGTTAATGTCTGTATCCTCAGATTGTCTACACCAACGTGCATCTACATCCACAACCTCTTCCTTGTCTAGCTCATCACGCGCTATGGGCTGAAATTGCATATGTCCAACATGCGCATTTAAGTCACCTAAGACCATCACATGCCCTGGTTGTTGCATATATGTGCATGCATCCATACTCAAATCTTCAAGAGGTTCTTCTGAATCCACTTCATGCCATGCATAGAAGGGGGACTCCTTATGTGGAATGTAACATCCCTCAATGTACATCAATGTAGTGTGCTTGAGCATAATCCATATGTACTGCTTATGTCAGCCTACTTTACATACATCAATCATTCCTTCCAAATGACATTTGTATATGCATGCAACTCCTCCTTGCCCTCTTTTTCCTACATGTGACTGATATGCACTATGAATTATGTACCCTGGGATATCCGAAATTCTGCATGTCTCCCACTCCCATGTCTCGGCAAGGAACACAATGTCAGCATCACCAACCATATCATTAATGCTTTCACCTTTATACCATGGAAACCCTGTGCAATTCCAAAACAACATCTTCATAAGTGTGCAACTCCCATGGGTCGTGCATCCCTATGCATCCTTTGAAGTGTTATCACTAGATTTCTTTCATTTATTGTTTTTGTTCCGATGTTCCTCCTGTTGCATGGGGGGTGCGATCCTCATTTACATAAAAATGTGTTCCTTTGAGGTATATTCGACTACTTTCTAAAAGTATAGTCCTCTTATGTGTATCCAATAGAGTGCATACAATGGCTCTTTCCTTCCCATCATCTTTCTTCTTGCCCATATGTCGAGCACCAAAGACAGGTACATCTGCCATGGCAAAATGTTCACCAAAAAACTCCATGACTTCCGTAGTAAGAGACAGTGCAGTCTCATCATCTGTTTTGAGAAATCCCCAAATAACCAGGTTTTGGGCCCGCTTTTCTCTTTCTTTACATTCACCTGCATCCACATCATCTACCACTACATCACCACCCTTTGCATGAGGTACATGCATGTCTCTATTTGGGGGAGTATGTGCTACTACTCCGGCCCATGTTTTTGGTGTTTCCATGCATGTGCGTGTCACCATACTTGTTTCAAAGTGTGATTCTCTTGGCATGTTCCTCCACAATCCGTTCCAACTGTGTATTCTTGCTTTCCAACACTTAACACTTGAGAGCCAAGCGTGTGATTTCTTGATTTTGTTCATTGATTGATGCTTGAACTATCGCAAGAAAATTCCATATCCCATCCTATGAGATTTTTCCAACACATTGCTGCTCCAATATGCCAGTAGAGAGAGATGAACCTGTGGTTGTCGAGTTGACTTTGCTGTGTGTGACAGATCGTCCACTTCGAGAAAGGCGCTCATTAGTATCCCCAATCATAGTCATGCTTTCTAGTTCTCTGCTTCTATGCAATCTTCCAAGCTCAAGCACTTTTGCTTCTCTTCTGTTGGGTGTCCTTGTGTCTGCATTTGCTGGATTGATCGCTCTGTTTCTGTTCTCCTTTTGTAGAAGAGAGAGAGAGACGATGATGTGGGAAAATGTGCTTGCCCCTAGCGCTTTCGTCCTAACTAGTGCACCTCTGTATCCGTGTGGGCATGGGGTCTGAACCACTAACCATCTGATGTTTAGATCACCTGCTACCTACACATGCAGCTGCAAATTGGTTTACTATAGCACATGGGACTGCAAAAGTGGCCACTTGTTTCTACTTCTCCCTTTCCCTGTTGCACACAACAACCTATTGTGGTGCATGTCATGCCTGTTGTGCAGGTTACGCCTGGTTGTGCAACTTTGAAGAGAGAGAGAGAGAGAGAGAGGACGACCCTCAAAGCCCTTGCACGGATAGCCTGCACGTGGTAATTTCTGCACCTCTTGATGAGAGAGAGAAAGAGAGAGAGAGAGACACACACAGAGAGAGAGAGAGAGAGGACTCACCTACAAGCTGTGACATTTTTGGAGCATGTTGCTACCTCTAGCAACTCCTATCTCTGCGAGCTCCTATCTTTGCTAACTCCTGCCTCTCTCACTCCTGCCTCTGAGTGAGAGACAAAGTGAGAGGGGCGGAGAGAGAGAGAGAGAGAGAGAGAGAGAGAGGACTCACCTATAGGCTATGACGTTTTGGAGCATGTTGCTACCTCTACCAGCTCCTATCTCTACGAGCTCCTATCTTTGCTAGCTCCTGCCTCTGAGTGAGAGACAAAGTGAGAGGGGCAAAGAGAGAGAGAGAGAGAGAGAGAGAGAGAGGATGTGGAAAGAGACCACACGCACGTTTCTCTGCCCCCATTCATGAGCAATGAATGAGCACCTTGGTTTGGTTCAGGAGCTAGGTTTTGAGAGTTCTTTGGTTCTTTGACACCTCCCGAACCTGTAGCTCAAATAATAAAGTAGTATAAATGCTAGTAAAGTTTTTTACAAGTCCATAATTTTAGGGTTGAGTCCTCCTCCATGAATCTCCACCCATTACGGACAGTACACGCCTTGTTTCTATAATTATGTTGGAAATCTCTCGACAGATTTTGCTTTATCTATCACCATTAATGTCATAATATTGATGCATAAGGCACTCGATTTTTTGTATGCTATATTGCATTGACTCTTTATTATGGTGCTTTATAACTTGATTTACCATTGATAATATTACGCAAGACCAATGTAGCTACAAAGTGCATTATAATGCTCCAGTAAATAAGACGATTGACAAAGATCTATTCAGTGCCATTGAATAGATTACGCTCAATGATGGTGCACTCCACAAATAATGGTGCACTACAAGCTTTCTTAATACTATCGAGCACACCTCCACATTTATGTGTGCATTGTATTTCTTACTCAAGAAAGGATAACATAGAATGATTCATTGATTATCAATAACATTACCATTTATGATAACAAAGTTTCCATCGTGTTGTCTTCGATAGATGGGATAGCCAGAACTATCAACCGTTGTCATGCCCACTAATTTTCACGGGTAGTCTTTAGTACATCTACCCTTATCCATGCCGGGACTCTTGGGGTTCAATCCTCCGCAAGGGCCATGAATGTTGCACTTTGAAATTGTCTCACATAAGGCTGGAAACTTAACTCTATTCGGCAACTCAACACAAACCAGTGTATCGTAGTGACATGCTTCAGAAGGTTTAAAAGACTGCTCTAAAATTAGCAAAGTATAAGAATGCAATGGCCCCCTCTTTTGTAATTCAATCACAGTAACATAGCCCGCAACCTTTCCAAAGAGGTCATTCTACAACAACATGTACGTTAAATCGGCATGTTTTTTATGAAACATGCGAGCAATCAAATCTGGACAGTCATAAGCACTCTGTCCAGGCAACAAAGCATTAGTTATCTCCAACCACTTTGGATCACATGTCATTGTTATAAAATGGTAAGGTTTCCCCTTGCATCACACTATAGCCATGGCATCATGATATACTTGATACATGTGCCTTGATCCACTCATGAATGATGATGGTAAAACTATCCTCTTGCCAACAAAGGCACCAACAATTTTCATTGGCCCATTATCGTTTGCCCCCTCCATGTCTACCGCCAAGTTAACCTACACTGCTCTATACTACAATAAGCATCAACACCAAGTTAACTTGCACTACTCTATACTATAATAAACATCAACAATAAACTATTGCAATAGTCAACCACAACGCAATGTACACACCTTAGTATCTTCGCGCATTTGAAGACATAATTCATAAAATTGCATTTGGGTAACACACTTTTTATTGGACAATTCATATATGTTAACATGAACCTTTACATTAGTGTAGGGAACCTTTACATGCCACAACTATCATCTCCCACAGGAAAAAGGAGGACATATAGCATTGGCATATATGCTCTATGCAAGTTTGAAATAACAACACATCAACCACTCTGAGTGTAAACATGAATATCTAGACGATTAAGAGTATCCTTGTCACCTTGCCCTAACATGATAGCTGCAACAGTTGTTGTTGCAGGAGTAGAGTATTGTTTGTTGGTTCTTGGAACACAAAAAATACTCATTCTTAGTTCTTGCACGGGATTATTTTGCAGTTGCAAACCCATAGACCTAAAAGCCTGTGCACATGTGTTGTGTTGATGCATCATACACTGAGGCTGCATAACCCCCAACCGATTAAACAACTCATGCTCGGTATCATAAATATAGAGTTGTGCAAATCTTGGCCTTTCTTGACATTGCATATCAAGAAGTAAAGTACCTATATGGTGATAAATAGAACCATGCACTCTAAAGGTGTAACCATTCCCAACAACAAGCAGCTTGTCAATATTAGCTCCGAGTGATACAAACACAAGAGCACTATTGTATGCTCGTATGTTATTTTTAAATATCCTACTCTGAGGGTGCATACCATGCAACAACTAATACAATGGCTGTGGTGGACGTTGCAACAGTGACAACATTACTTTTTCATTTCGATAGCAGTGCCTTCCAAACAAAATTGACCCTTGCACTCGAGTCTTGCATCTCCATATGAACATATGTTGCATGCAAAGCATGTAAAATGGAGCATAATCCACCATTCTGGGAATAAAAAATAGCAATATTATCAACACATGACTCATTAACTACGGAATTTTCCACATTGAGGTGATTCCCAACATCACAGCCATTACCATTAGCCAGGTCTATCATTGGCCCAGTTCATTATGACCACTTGGAATCTCTTGATGAAAAGACATGTTTTTGACATCCCTATGAATGTGTTTGCTAGGATCTAAAATCCCTTTTTGAGCCCTGAGCCTAGCAATGTGTTGTTGCTCATACTTTGTGGAGGTAAGCACACCCCTATGAACATGCAACACAGTCTCTGGCAGTTGCTCAATGCCCCATATTGATGGGATGGCCACAAAATTTGTTATCAACAAATTCCATCAAAGGCATGGCTCAGCATATATGTACATACACATTAAATATTTAAATATTAAATATTAAATGTCAAGACACACAATACTAGGTCAATGTATTTGAGTCAATGTATGGAGCCCAATCAATGTATCTGACTATAAAGACGTTGAGCTCACCCATGAGAGAGAGAGAGAGAGAGAGAGAGAGAGAGAGAGAGAGCCTTTTTGATGAGATAGAGAATTTAGTTATAAACACATGCACAATTGTTCTGTTCCAACTAACAAACAAAACAAAGTAAACATGCAACCACATAAACGATTATTAACACATTTTGACAAAGGCATGGTTTGATTTCAAAATTAAATGTATTGTGTATATTTGAATATCAAATATAAATATACCAACCATCATTGGATTATCAAAACTACTCCATGTAAACCTCGAGAAAGAGACATTACATTGTACATACTCAATACATTTTACTCAAATATGCTTTGTTATATCAAAATCATTGCACATCTTAGCACATTCCATGTAGGCTTCACAAAAAAGAAGCATATATTATCACAAAAAGTGCTAGCCCAAGCACTTTAAAATATGCGAGACAATCCGAACTTATAAGTTCCACACTAAGTAATTCTTTCTCCTTAGATGCGACCATTCATCTGATGACTTAATTGTTGCAACAAGGCATTAAACCTACTAACATTCATTTGAAACTGCAAGAACGGCACAACTGACAACCCCTATGGCAAATCACAAGCTCGTGGTTATCTCGGAGCCCCGAGAACGATGCCCACATATCATGCACCAGTAGATTCCTTAATCTACTTGTCTCAAAAATAATTGTTGAAAGTGTCCTTACTTCACTACTACCTAGATCAATCATCGTGGACACTTGCTGGAGAACACTCTATGTGTGCTTTGTCTCACACATAACACCATACAAACCTTTAGCTTGTTCATGTAACTCCATTGAGTACATGGTGGCAAGTGCATGATCAACACGCACGCATAAACCCGTCTGCAAAGATTTTTAAAGTTTGAAAAACTTGAAGTACTCCTCGCATTTCTTTGAATCTTTGCAGTTCTTGTACATTTAGCAACATGCTTTCCTTGTCCCCTTGCCAGCTCTTTCATTTTTCGCACATTCATTCTTGTAAAGATTACATATTCCAAGCAAACCATATGAATAGCCACGCTGGGAGGGGTGTGTGTGTGTGTGTGTGTGTGTGTGTGTGTGTGTGTGTGTGTGTGTGTGTGTGTGTGTGTGTGTGTGTGTGTGTGTGTGTGTGTGTGTGTGTGTGTGTGTGTGTGTGTGTGTGTGTGTGTGTGTGTGTGTGTGTGTGTGTGTGTGTGTGTGTGTGTGTGTGTGTGTGTGTGTGTGTGTGTGTGTGTGTGTGTGTGTGTGTGTGTGTGTGTGTGTGTGTGTGTGTGTGTGTGTGTGTGTGCACGTGCACATGCACGTGTGCAAAGCTAAAAGATATCAGTCAAGAATGATTAGAGGAGGATATTTCTCATGATTAGATTTTATGTAACAAGCCATGCTAGATGATTGAAAGGAAGTTGTCCTATGTGGGCATAACAAGATGTTGGCCACTGCTTTGCATGTTTCTCCAAAAATGCATCAAAATCAAGAGGATCTAAACACAGTTATGTTTGAAAGTGATTCTGCCAGTGTGCCAATGAAAATTTGGATGAATGTAAGTATGTGGAAGTCAGTGGATTTGAGCTAGACTTCATTGTCCAATTTACTCTTTGTTAGTATGTATAGAAAATTTGGCATCCTAGAGGATGTCGAAAGCACATTTGACAATAAGCCTAGCCAAGTTAAATTATCATGGAAATGCCCTTATAGTAGCATATACTTAGGGCAGGGAGAGGCTACAATACAACTGTTGAAGAAAATGCACCACAAACATGTATCACCTAATGTTTTAAGTTGTGTTAACTCTCTCTCTCTTTCTCTCCATGTGGCCATGTAGGTATGCATAACAAACTAGACATTATTTTACATGCACGGTCAAATATAATGGGATTAAGCCTATATTAAATCACTACACTTATATCATTAATCTCCTTAGAAGTGCAAGTTGTTGTTGAACTATTAATAACTCGTAGATTTTGGCGGGCCTGTATTTTACTAAAAGGACATAACGATAGCATTATAATTTAGCCATGTGTTAGCATTTACCCTTAGGACAAATGCTTACAAAATGCTACAATGACAAGTTGGTGCAACTCCCAAAAAATTTACCCACCCTTAACTTTAGTTAAGTGGCCTACTTAGCCTTGAAATATATGGATATCTTGCTTTACGAGAAAGAAGAGCTTATTGTAGAAAATTAAAGAAAAAGGGTGTTCTCTCTCTCTCTCTCTCTCTCTCTCTCTCTCTCTCTCTCTCTCTCTCTCTCTCTCTCTCTCTCTCTCTCTCTCTCTCTCTCTCTCTCTCTCTCTCTCTCTCTCTCTCTCTCTCTCTCTCTCTCTCTCTCTCTCTCTCTCTCTCTCTCTCTCTCTCTCTCTCTCTCTCTCTCTCTCTCTCTCTCTCCATGTTGGAGAAATATGAAGAGAGCTTAAACATGCTAGGATAGGTTTCCAAGGTAACAATCCTAATGAAATCCAATGGGATTGATCCAATATGGCTACTCAATATGGCAATCACACGGGTCGATGGATTCACCTACAATGCATGTATCAGCATGTCTTAGGGCTAGTCATCCCTACATGAGCCTAGAACACAAATAGAAAAGACATAGAGAAATCTAAGGCAAAACACCATGGCTTCTCACAAGGCCACCCATCAAAGGCAACATCTGCAGATGCACATGTCTATTAACAAGAGAGAGACATCCATCAACACACCTAGAGCCTGCAACTTTTTGAGAGTGCACATGAGAAAGGCATCGATCAGCACATCCAATGCCTATGCAAGAAAGGAAAATTGGACTCTATGCTCATCACACAATTTGGTGCACTGCAACTCTACAAGAACCCTTTGTTTGATGCTTTCTTCTCTTTCTTGAGAGCATATAGCAAGAGGAAGGCTCTACCCTTCATCAGAGTCTTCCACACACATCTTGCACTACATGACCTTGAGTTCACCTCCTCTATTGGTGATCACCTAGTTGTTGACATGGCAGCCTCTGGTGCTTTGAAAGCTGCCTCTCTATACTACAACTATCTTGGCCTATTAGAGAGGCTCATCCTCTGTTATCTTACTAGTTCCTTCTATTTAAGAATGGGGAAGAAGAGGTTAAGTAAACCTCTCTTTTATGCAATAATGTCCCTTTTTCCACCCCACACCTATCTTCTAGAGTGGAACTTCCTCCTTCTTCTTCAATCCAAGTGATGGTATTTTATCCTCATGCAATTACCACAATTGTCCCCCTCAAGTTCATTGCTCTCTCGTCCCCAATCTTCTCTTTGATGTGTCTTTGTTCCAACTGATGATCCCCCCTCCCAATGGTTTGTTGTTGCGAAAACTTCTTTGTGTTCAATATATTTCTTCTTTAGGATATCGTAGAATTTCATAGAAGGTGGTAGTCAGAAGCTTCAATCGAGCGGAGTTTTGGAGAGACTACCTTAAAATTTTAGAGAGATGCAAGATGAAGCTATCAATCCCATTAGGCAGGCATTTGTGATGGGCCTACAAGCACATGGCACCCTCTTAGAGAAGGAAGGTGCTATGGCTAAAGATGGTGGAGTTGCCAAAGTAATGGCTCTAGGCATTGAGAAAGCATTGCATCTAGATTTTCAAAAAAAGGGTTTTGTTTTGGATAACTTTATTAGCACTATTCTTGTGATTGTTCATGGAAAGTGTGGAAGCATTGCTTAAGTAGAGAAAGTGTTTGATAGATTGTCTGATTGTGATGTGGAACATAATGCTTTTAGGATATGCAGTGCAATGTCAACAAAAGAAGGCTCTACAAGCATACACACACTTTCAACTAAAAGTTATCCTTCCAATTGCACAAATATTGTTGAACATGGTTTTCATGAGGCATCAGATCACTTAGAACAAATGCAGCTAGAGCACATTGTCTATCGTGGTTGCTACATTTGCATGCAATTTGAAAGCTTGTGATGTAGTTGGATCTTTAGAATCAAGTCAAGGAATGCACATTAACTTAATGAAAAAGGGTTTGGAAATATCTCTTGCAACTATTTGATAAGTATGAACTGCAAATGTGGTTCACTTAAAGAGGCACAATGCAATTCATGGACCATGATCATAAGAGATGCAACCAGTGAACTCGAGCATAACAAGAAGCGAGAGGCCCTACATAGGCTGCAAGATCTTAAAAACAAAGGGATTGTGGCCTCCTTGGACAAGTCCTCTGATGAATAAGACTCTCATGAAGATGATGGCAACATCCTCCTCCCGATATATACTGAGGCTTAGTTCTTCAAAGCACTAGCCAAAATCAAGAATAGGGACCCTTCCATCTACTCACAAGAGACCAAGTTCTTTAAGGACATCAAAGAAGAGGATGGAGATGGAGATGATGCCAATGTGAGACGATCACAACCGAATAAGCAATAGAAGTAGTGCAAGGCTATTTATCTCAAGGAGGATACCCTTACGTATTAGCTTATCGAAAACGGCCTTGATTTCATTGATGGTAAGATTAAGAAGGGGTTTACCATGTATGTTGTGAAGAGTAGTAGGCTTTGAAGGATGAGTTTTTGCAAAGTGATTCTGGAGCTCGATTTGGCTAAATTGAGCTATGAGTAGAGAATGGTAAACAAGTGATCATAGGCTAAAGCTAACTTAAGGCTTTTCCAATTGGAGACAATTGGAGTCTTCATCTTGCCTAAGGTGCTTGCCCTTCTCCTTTGTATCCTCCCATGGATAAGAAACTTTGTTGAGAATCAAAATGGTGCATCTTCCATATAAAGGGACACCATGATTCATGTAATCATGCATCTGACTAAGAATGGCGTTTGGGTCACAAGTCCTCATGGCTTGGCACTAAAGGGACACCATGATTCATGTAGTCATGCATCTGACTTTAGTTTTTTGTTGCTTGTGCTTTCTGCTGTGTCAATATCTAAATTTTGCTTGGCACACAAAGACACAAGGATTTTTTTATGCTTGCACTAAGCACGGTGTCTATGTACCGCATCCTCATGTCTTGGCAATAAAGGGACACCATGATTCATGTAGTCATGCATCTGACTAAACATGGTATTTGGGTCACAAGTCCTCACGGCTTGGCACTAAAGGGATACCATGATTCATGTAGTCATGCATATGACTTTTGTTTTTTTGTTGCTTGTGCTTTCTGCTTTGTGTCAATATCTAAAGTTTGCTTGGCACACAAAGACACAAGGCTTTTCTTATGCTTGCATTAAGCACCGTGTCTATGTATTGCATCCTCATGGCTTGGCAACAAAGGGACACCATGATTAACATAGTCATGCATCTAACTTTATTGGTTTGTAGCTTGTGCTTTCTACTTTGTGTCAATGTTTTAGGTTCACTTGGCATATAAAGTTACAAGGCTCTCATTATGCTAGTGTGTCTAGATTGTAGGTACCATCTCTAGATTGTAGTCCAATGTGATGCCCTTTTTGACTCCAAGCACAAGGAGTATCCAAACATATCAATGACTAGCACCTCATAATACAAATGAAGGAAGCACACTTGTCAAAAGAATGCATTTGTAAGTACCATCTCTAGATTGTAGTCCAACCTGATGCCCTTTTCGACTCCAAGCACACGAAGTATCCAAACATATCAATGACTAGCACCTCATAATACAAATGAAGGGAGCACCCTCACAGCTTATCACTGTGGCCCCACTATGGCTCTTCGATACCCTAGGGATTAGCCCTAGGATGTGCCGTTTCAATATATAGCACATACGCAACAAAGTCCTCTATTCATAATATTCGTTCTAGGAGATAATATAATCCTTACCACACTAGTCCCCAAAAGAAACAATAACACTAGACCTATAGCTCAAGCGGTCCTCACACTCAATGTGGATCGATTCTCTGAAATCAAGTGCTATGCATTCAGGAGATAATTTTCTTCATACCATATAGGAAAATGCAGATGCAAGGTGAATGACACATGTGCTCAAATAAGTAAACTTATAAATCAATGAGTAAATCAATCAATGTGGATGTACACAAACAACCCTTTCATGATTCACTCTAGCATATTGCTTTGTTTCTAAGGCTACACTGGGATAATCCGTGCTATTTCCCTTTTCAGACTTAAATCAAACAAATCTTATATGTTGGCATATGCATACAATCAGAATTCAAATGATACTTAACTCCCATAATCCCCTTCTCCCTATCGTTTAAGATTTTGCATTCGATGGATAGGTTAAAAGGGTATTTCATGAAAATTTTCTTTATGTAGAAAGCGATAAACATGCATTAAAACATGCAAACAGGGGTAAACTAAGACAAATCCTCATGCTTTATCTTCACTATACTTTCACAAACATAATTCTAAATTTTCATAATTTTTCCAACACAAAAACTAGTTTTTTCCTAATTTCTTTGCCCAAAACCACATTTTGAGTATTTTTCCTTATTTTCTTCATGTAAAATGCTATATTTTCTAATTTTTCTGAGTCAAGAAATTAATTCACACTCTAATCCATCGTCCCATTTAATTTTATTCCATATGAACATGATTTAGTCACCCAAAACCAAGAAAAATATCATTTTTTCACTTGAAACACGCATTTTGAGTTTTCAAAAGTTAATAACTCACATGCACATACACAATTTTTCTATTTTATGCTTCACAATCCTTAAACACATCTCAACCTGAGCCCTCAAGAGGAGAGAGAAAGACTCAAATTCAATCTCCATGCTCAAGCCATGAATTGTGGAGCTACGACCGGTGAAATAGAGTGAAAAATTCAAGGATCAGGCTAGTAAGATCATATTATAGCCTTTCTTTCAGCCTCCATACCCCTCCCTTCCCATCAAATCACGTTGCTAGGAAGCAAGTGGCCGTTTTTCTCTCCACGCGCTTCAAAATATCAACAAGCCTTCTCCTCCCCCCCTCGGCCCATTTGAAAATTTTTTGGGGCCTTTGAGCTCCTAGAGGCCACCACTCTTCAATTTGGAAACCATTTTTACACTCACTTTTGATCCGATTTGAATTCTGTAAATTTATACCTAATCGTCTCACAGTTTTGCATTGCTTGGAACTTGTTTCACTTCATTTTGGCACATAAAAAATTATGAAAAATCTGAGACCATTGTGAGATCTGCATTCCTTCATGGCCACCTAAAAATTGTCAAATCCGCATTCGTCGCTTCCATCGAGCTTCGAGTTTGGCCTCAAATTAACAGAATTTGGGATATTTCTGGCTTCTTTCCAATCACAAAATCCCGCTCTTAGCAAAGCAATTAGCTAATACTTTATGGATCAACCTTTGGCAATGTGGGCAAAACCTTTTTATCTTAGGAATTTGCTGCCAAAGGGGCCATGTTTCTTTGTTTTTATTGGAGGAAGGGTTGTCACCCTTGTTTTGGCTTACCTTCGCATCTTGTGAGTTCTTGCCGTTGTTGGTTTTTTCTCTAGAAGAGGAGGAAACCAACCCTCACCCCTCTGAGTATGGCTTTGTGGAGGCTTTCTTGTGGACTTAATCGTGCAACCATGCGTAATGCAAGAATTGACACTCAAACTCATAAAAGATTGGGAGTCTAGGTAGTGAAATAATGTGTTAGAGAAAATGGAAGTATTTGTCGAGCAACTTGTTCAAAAAGAACCTGACTCGATCATTGTTCAAGAAGAACATGACCTGACTTTGAGGAGCCACTAGTGAGATAATGTGTTAGATAAAATGGAAGTATTTGTTGGGCAACTTGTTCAAGAAGAACATGACCTAACCTTTGGGGAGCCAATTGCAAACTCGGCAAGTAGCCGCCAATATTTGGTCAACTTGAGTTTCAGATCATCCCTTGCTTAATGAAAAACTCTTGAATCTCAAAATAGAGATTGATATGTCGAGTGCGATCTCGTGCCGCATAGTGGTTAATGAGATGCTCCAACGCTTAGATGAGAGGGGAAAATGTTGTAACAGAGAGTGGAACTGAGGATGTAACCCTTGCATTATCTCTACATTGGCTGTGGCATTGTAGGCTCTCCTCAACGGATGTGATTAGGGTGAACTAATTTAGGGTTCGGTATCAACAACGAGGTCCCAAAGTCCAAGAGATTCAAGCACTTGTTGCATGAAGTTCGACTAAGTGGTGAAAGTCAACCCGTTAAAACGAGTCTTATATGTGAAGGCATTCTTGGTTGTTGCAATAGGAGTGGTAGTGCTAGGAGAGAGAAAAGATCCTAGTGTGCCCATCATGCATACGGGAAGTGTGCACAGTGGTTTCAAATGTGGGAATGGGTGTACTAGTTATGGGCATGGTAACTGCATGAGGAGCGCATGGTAGAGGGATAGGGACATGTGGAGTAGAGGATGGAAATTGTTACGTAGGAGAGACCCAAGGGATGTGTGATGGTAGTCCATAAGTAGAGAATGGATATCCATGCATTTGAAAGGTCGTGTGGATAGGTTGTTAGTGTTTAGGGATAGTTAGAGTGATGCCCATCACAGTCGTCTCAAAGTTTAAGGATGTGGAAAAGTGAGGATATGTGGAAGGTATAATGTTAAAAGGTGGCGTTCCCCCTAACGATGCACCAAGAGGTGGAGTGAATGGAGGATAGGTAGATTGTGATATGGAGAAAGAGAAAGTGCTAGGAGCGGAGATGAAAGATCCAACCCCTAGTGTGCTTTGAGTGAAAGTGGAGTATAATCCCAAGTTTTGGAATGAAGATGTGAGTAGATTAGAATGTGGAGAAGAGAGTGGTGGGATGGGAGGGAGTTGAGAAGTGTGGTTTACTTGCTTAAATGAAATAGTTAGTAGAGATATATCTGATGAAGGGCATCTACTTCCACAGCCTCCTCTATTAAAGTTAACATATTGAAAACCATTTGGATCTTCCATACCAAAAGGAGAAACAAAAGAGGGGTCACTAGATGTACTAAATGTTGTGGTTCCTCCAAGATTAGGGAGATGGCTAGTCTCACCAATTGGTCCAGATGGAGTGATAGCACTTAAAGGGGTGTAAACCTGACTATTTGTGATATGCAAGCACTCCTCAAACTCCTCATTAGTAAGATGGCCAAAATGAGAAGAATAAGATGTTCAAGGTGAAGGTATGCTTACCTTCTCCTTGAGACCATAATGCCTTCTCAGAGCCTCCAATGATGGAGAAGCCTGATATGATTCTCAAAAGAAGGCGCCTGAGACATTATGAGTCAGAATCAAGTCGCATGTGAGTCTCGCATAAAGACTAGCCTCCACAATCACCATAGAATACTCTTTAGAAGAGCACCTACTTTGATACCATGTGAAGGTTTGCTAGTGTTTGCATTGAGGAAACACAGCATATACCACCATAACTAAAACACAAAGACTCAAATAGTGACAAGCAAAACTCAAACGCAAAATGCGAAACACAAAACTCAAACATAGAGAAAAGAAACTCTAAGTGAACAAATGCTATAAATGAATGTAAGAGTATACAAAATGCCCAAGGGCAGAGCAATGAAGTGTCGGAGAGTGATGTCCACCATAGACGGATTCCAAGTGCTATAACCACTAGTAATAGATGAGAGAGTGCTGAATAATGAAGAGCAGCATATTGATCACCAAAACACAATAGTTAGAGGTTGAAATCTAGTAAATGTAACAATGTACCACTTGAGGAAGGTTGAAAACTGATCACCCAAGGCAGAGAATTAACAGGCAATAAGATGAGAAGTTTTTGTTGATGTGGACGACCTATTCAATAGCAAAAACGTAGGTACTATTGTAGTTTCCTAGTGGAAGAGATGGTGTCATGAGGACATGTATTTTTGAAATTTCACTTAACATGTGGATTAATTTTTAATCACATGGTTAAGTAAATGTTACACATGTGAGGTGTAATTGGGGTTAGAGTAAATCTATGGACTCAGAACTCGAGGAAATCATGGGATGTCAAAGGAAAAAGTTGCTATAGGTTATGCCGCACAGGTACTTGGTGGTATCTGGTATCAATTCAAGTGGAGGGACCAACAAATCAAAGAATTTGGGGCATTTTCCATCTCCATCAAAGAGGGTGAAGGCCAATGGACTGCCCAAATCAGATTGAGGTCATTTTGGACAGCAAGGGGAGTTGGAATACCGAAAGGGATTGGGAGAATCCCATTGTACATCAACTTTTTCTTCAATTAAGTTAAATAAATCAAATTTGGGGTTGTCCATTGTCCAAGATTGTAAGTTAATTTGCATTGCTCAATTTTGTAATAAATGTCACTATTGTAACTAAATTGTAATTAGGGAATTACCACCCACTGACGGAAGGAAGGCTAGTTTTAGATGGTAGTAGCCTTCTTTATTGCGAGTTGGTAAGTTATTATAAGTTAATGAGTTATTGTAAGTTTATGATGTTAGTTTGTGTTTATGTTGGTTAGTTAGTTGGGTGGTTTTGCATTATGCTTCCTCTACCATTCGGGTTGGCCACAGGGATACTAATTGCACCTTGATCTCCACTAACCAACTCCATATTATTTCCAGGACTAAGGCTCAAATTTAGATTTGCCCTCGATGTATAGGCCGCTTGTAAGCAGGGCTCTACTGCCTGTACTCGAGCTATAGTAGATCTATATCCGCTAGAGGGACACTACTCAATTGCATTTGAGGCACCAAACGCTGAAAAATCATGTTGATCATGTGCTCTGATGACGCAGTAGATGGAGACCTCCAAACAAGAGGGCAATGGCTGAAAATAGATTGCCTAGCATTGGATAGTGATGGGTTGCAGTCGGTGATGGTTGGACAACAGATAGTTGGTGTGACTAAAATTTGCACAATAGAGTGAAAAATCTGCAAAAAGGTAAGGCTAAATGTGTGCAACCTATCTATTTATAGATGTTGAAGGGTGTCCCAAAAATTAGGACTTTGGAAAACTATTGAAACTCTCTCGAATCATGCACCAATATTGTGTTTATCATTAAATAAGTGTGTTTTAGGGTTGTTTAAAGATGCTAAATAGATGTAAAGTGTGTTTTAGTTGAATAGGCAACTCATTGGGCAACCTTCTAACTCCATACACAACAAGGTATGCTACTATTTTTGAACTAAATATGAGAAAAACATGTTATTACTGCACTACCGACTGAGATCCTCTCTTCTCTTATGAGATCTCAAGTCTAGTGCACTTTTTGGGCAGCTTTGTCATGAAGAAAGCAATGTTATCATAGTTTCATCATTAGAAATCCCTTTGTTTCTATGAGACAATCACAAGATTGCATGGGTAGTATGTTAGGACAATTATCTAGGCCGATGCTCCATGAAATTGGGTTCAAATGTTGGCTGTAATATTTAGGGTTTGGTAGGCGGAAGTGTTCAATCTCATTTTTTAACATTTTACAATTGGTTGGAGGCCAACGTTGAAGGTAACAAGGTCATTGTGCACCATGGATTAGTTATGCCATGAGAAATCACTAAAATGTTGCCATTTGTAATCAATTTTGACCATATGTTAGTAATCTAAAGAAATGTTGAAAGGGATGTCAAGCTTAGGAGTCAACTGGCACCATGTGTGGTGCAGGAGCACTGTACTCCACTTGTATGTGGATTTTTCTCCTTGAATTTATTGTTAAATTAAATTAAGTATTGTTAAGTGTGTCCTGTTGCCTATTTTGCTTCCAAAGGCTAGTCTCATGGTTCCATTTCTGAGGCACCACCATCTTTTTGAAGGGGATGAGATTGTGGTTGTCTCGACGAGCAAATGCATGCATTTTAGCTTTCTGTAATTCAATTACAGCAAGGTTTTTATTCACTAAAAACAATGTATAGCAAGGGGAAAATAGTAAAAGATGTCACACAATCGTGGTAATAGGAGTGAGGAACATGAATCTCCTCTTGAAGGGCACTCAACACATGGTTTTAAGTCACTGAATGCAGAAAATGCTTAAGGACAATGAGCAACAAATATGATTTGTGAGCATGCACCTCAATCATATGTAACTCTACAAGTCCAAGGGCTTAGGAAGAAAATGCAATGCTCAGGGCATATTTGGTGAGTGCTATTATCAACTTGCAAGAGTTAATTCAGTAACCCCAATTTGCAAAATTTATGCAGCTAGTTCTTGATGTTAAAGGGAAAAAGGTTTCTTTGCATTCTAAACAGCCAAGTGAGGCAAATGGGCATCTTTTATTAAATATGCTTAATGCCCCACTCTCATAAGGTGCCACCAATGATCCATGGTGCTCAAAGGCTATTACGTATTTGTATAAGTATGTGTACAAGGGGCATGACCATGCAACCGTCAAATTTTTTGTTGGGGTTGATTCAACACACAGAATGGTGGCAATGTTCATGAGGTGGATGAGATTCAAAGTTATTTGGATGCACGATATGTTTCTGCCTCTGAGGCATGTTGGCAGATCTATGATTACGCATTGCACAACGAAAAGCCTGATATACAACGTTTACAGATGCAATTACCTGGTGAGAATTATATGGTGTTTTGAGATACAGATAGTATACCAAATGTTGTACAGAATGAAGATCTCTAGAAAACTACTCTTATTGAATGGTTTGCGTGCAATCACATTCATCAAAAGGCTAGGACTATTCACTATCAGGACTTTCCAGTGTACCAGGTGTGGAATGCATGCCAAGAAGGGGTGTGTATAATGGTGCATGGTTGATATATAGGGCTTTCAATAGGAAAGTGATAGATGCTTAACAGGGGGCAAATGTGGGTGAATGAGTTTTTATTCCCCGGATTACTTTTATTTCCAATACTATGCAATTGCCATTTACTATGAAATGGAGACAATTTCCCATCCAGTTGGCATTCGCTATGACAATCAACAAGTCACAAGCACAGACTCTGTCCATTGTTGGGCTTAATCTAAAGGCGCCAGTATTTACACATGGTCAATTGTATGTTGCATTTTCAAGGGTAGAATCTTCGCATGGTGTGAAAGTCCTATTGGGTGAAAAGGATAGGGATATGACCACAAACATTGTACACAAGGATGTACTTCGAAAGGTGCAGTAATGTGCATTGCTTTCTTTGGAGAGATGTAGTTATTGACGACCATGTAAGGACACTGGTTTGGTATATATGTGAATTTCTCTCCGTGCCATATTTGGTTAGCATATACTCTCTTGGAAGTGAATTATTTTTCATACTTCACTATTTATTTGACTTTTGCATATACCTATCCTAGAGTGGCACTATTACCCATCTTCTAACTATCAAAAGAAGCTACAATGCATGTTGTGCGCAGTAACAAGTGATGATATCCTAATAAGGATACTTACAAGGGTCATTGAGCATTTATATGATGGTGTTAATATTGACATCAAGCTCCCAATCTTTATTGAAGTTGTACATTGCGGGTGTGTAATGGTTTCGGGTGCATATGTACGAGGTTGACCATAAGAAGATGTTACAACGCTCTCAAACTAATAAGATACCGAGACATTGGTTTAAGTATGGGTTCAAGGATTTGGGTTGTTTTGTGATGTCGCATCAACTTTTATCAGTACCTACTGAATGGTTCACAAATGTTCAACCAGGTATTATTATTGTTGGAATGAAATGGACTTTGTTAGTTGTTCCACATAGTTATATTGTGATTTTTGTTCCAATGCAAGTGTTAAAGAGATAGGTAAGACTATCACATCACCCATGAGATTACCAACAGAAATTATGGGATCATTCCCTACTTCGCCTTCGCATGTTTTACTCGAGGATAAAGATTTTGCTAATGATTTCTCAAAGAAGAGGAAGCTTTGTTTCTGTTAGGCATCTTGGAGAGGTGGCATCAGCCATTTACTTGTGGTGCTTGGAAACAGTTGAGGTGTCTTATACTTGGCCTTTGTGGCTTGCTAATGGAAGGTAGGATGTCTTATACCTTCCCATCATCATGTCATGATCAGTGGAAAAGAGACCAAAGATATTGGAGCTTGGCTTTACTTTACCTATGAGTATCTTACTTAGAGATAAGAATGATATCTCAAAAAAGGAGAGAGCTTTGTTTTGACTAGGTCTCTTATAGAAATTATTTTTGTGGTGCTTGATCTTTGTTTCAATTATGACTCATTTACGTATACCATTGTTGTTTCTAAATATCATGCGAAGCAAACATGTGATTCCTTACATTCATGTCAAGAGGAAAGTTTGTAAGTATGGTGCATAGAAGAGATTTTTTTTATGTTTGATATTCTATATTACAAATTTTATAAACTACTTTTAGTTTTAAGTTTGATGTGTATGTGTGTGTATGTGTGTGAGAGAGGGGAGGACGGGAAGGGGGGAGGAAGGGGGAAGGGAAGTGAGGGAGGGAGAGCAAGCATAGGTCTTCTTACGGTCGTGTGTAGGTGAGATTGTATGTATACCTAGCATTCTCTATTTTATAATGAAAGAGAGAGAGGAGGGGATGAGAGAGAGCAAGCACAGGTCTTCTTACGATCGTGTATAGAAGAGATTGTATGTTGGGGGTAAAGGCACCTCCGCCTAGCCGCCCGTGTATTACTACACTGATAGTCACCGCCACTGCACACTGCAGGTGGCGGACGCCCGTCACCATCACTTTATTCTTTACTCTTTTAGTGATAGTTTGAATAAAGGAAGGCCCGGTCACACATTGTGACTGTTGAAGTTCCCATTTCTTATCTCTCTCTTTCTTGCTCTTGCTCTCTCGCCATAGCTCTCGAGTCCAAGCTTCGATCCATCTCTCCCTTTCAACTGGTATCAGAGCTTTGCTTTCCGACTCTTGAGCTTGGTTCGTCGCATTCTCAATATCCCATCGACTCCCTACTCGCATTGGGTCTCCTTCCCGGCAGCCATATCCGACTCCTTCGAGCTCCCGTCACTCCCCGGCTTCCCGAGCACCTTTTCGGCATTGTTGGGCACCTTCAGGGCATTACATCAGAGGTATTTGATCATTTTCTTCAGAGTTTTACTTCAATTCTCAGGTCTCACAGGCTGTAAACAAGTTGTGAGCAGCCATAGCTCACACCTCTTGGAGCTTCCTTCACATGGATCTTGCTTCCAGCCTATCAAGGCTTGTTAAGGCTTGGTGTAGGCCTTCTTTGGCCCTCATTTGTGCCCCCTTTGGGCCCCATTGTTGACACATGGGATAGTAGACTCCCCTAGCCAGCTCACGTTTTTTTGCGCCTGTTTCAAAATCTGGCCTAAAAAATCACTCTTTTTGTCATATCTCGGGCATTCGAAACCCGATTCAGGCAAGGTAAGAGTCTAAGTTGGGGTTTTGGCAAGCTCCGGACGCGATGGTGGTGTCGAATTTGCCAAATTCTGATGACAAAATCTTCTACAATAGATTTCAGGTCTGAGACAGCATGTATTTGTATGCCTATGCTTGTTTGGGCATGACTACATAACCGGTTTGATGCCTATTGCATCCCGATTGATTGGGGGATTGAAACTACATGTAATACTATGATTTTGGCCTGATTTTGGGGCTGGAAATACACAGTTTATAATAATAAATGCATGCTGAATACTCTTGGACTGAAGCTATCTTTCATGCTTTGACATATGCCTATTGGTTCCGGATGCATGTCTTGGGTTATGCTATGATGTATTGATCATCGAGGGACGACTTTGAGCTTGTCATTGAATCCAAATGCTTTTGGAAGAGCTTTGACATTATGCACTCATTGACATGCTTCGTGCTTGACAGTGGTATATGCTTTGATAGTGATGTTCCTTGAGTTTATGCATACCCGTTGCCTACGGCTTGATGCTCATGTCATGGTTGATTACCCTATGCATATGTTGAGCTTGAGTGCTCATTGAAGCTCTACCTTGGATACATTTTGGATTATCTGGAGTAGTCTTAGATGTTACTTGGCTTGTCAGAGTTTGGATTGGGATGTATTTGATGTCTTATATGCTTACGGATGCTCTACCGCCTACATGTTCGGGATGTACTATTGATGTATTGTCTTGGACTTATGTCATTGGCACTGTGTCTTGCCTTGGCTTGAGCTCTTGAGCTCGTATATACGACTTTTGTGCCAGTGGCAACATTCTTGAATGCTTATCAAACATTGAGCAAGCGGTACTTTTATGCATTGAGCCGTTATATGCCATTGGGTAGTTACAGACACTTGAGACTTTGGAACTTCTTACCTTTTGGGATGATACATCATATGTCTTGGTTCACTATATGCTTATGAGCTAAGTCTCAGTTTTGGATCCGTATCTTTGTGAACTGACACTACTTGTGTCAAGTTTTGGTAGTGGCAGGAACACTTTGCCTCGTTGGACTGGGGGTGTACCTACTCACTGGCAAATGTTTGTATGACATACTTGGGTGTTGAATTCATGCTTATTGACCAAAGCCGTCATCATGCTATGCCCGCATGATGCCGGCTTTGATCTTGGCAATATCTGATTGCCTTGGGATCCGATTTTTGCACTGTTAGCTCTCTTTACTGAAATCTAAAATTTATTACAGCAAGCATATATGTATGGACTAACATGGATTTTTCATGCTGAAACACTCTGAAATGTAGTTTCACTAGTACTTGGTGGGCAGCAGCTTTGGTTCCACTTTCCTCGCCATTTTCCCTCGATTTTGGTGATTTTTTTGTCATTTTCTATAGTAAATAGCAAGCGGTTTTGAACTGTCTACAATCTTCCAACCTGCACTATGGCAAGTTCGTCCACTGATCATGCTATTTTCAACATCACTAAGCTTGATGGTACGAATTACTCTTATTGGAAGAGCCAGATTTGGCAGGTTTTGGTGCAAAAATTGTAGATCAAACCTTTGAGGTTAAGCGGGCATCCGCCTCCAACTATGCCAAATGAGGAATGGCTTGAGCTTGATGAGTTATGCAAGTCCACCATTGTATTGTCGCTCATAGAACAGGTTCACTACAATGTATTTGAGGAAGAACAGAGTGCATGGCAGTTGTGGGATAAAATCAAGAATCTCTATGACAAGAAAATTCCAGCGAGTCAAATGTATTGGCTGAAACAGCTTATAGATCTGCGCATGAAGGAGAATGTGACTATGTCTGCTCACTTGAGCCAGTTCCATGCTATACTCAAGAACTTGACTTCGCAGGACATCACTTTTGCAGAGGATGTCACTCCTCTTTTCTTGCTTGGTACTCTTAATGAGTCATGGGATGTATTCCGCACTGCATTATGTGCCTCTACTGCTACCTTGAAATTATCTGATGTTGAGAGTGCTCTTCTACAAGAAGAGGTTAGCCGTAAGAATTTGGATGCCTCTCGTATGTCGCATACTATGACAGTTAGAGGCAGGAATGATGGATATGGAAAGCATGGCAGTGGTAGTGGCCGTGGATGGGATTCTCAAAAATCTCGGTCCAGGTCTCGTGGGAAGTCACGTAACAAATCCCGTGGCAGGAATGCAGATGTTACTTGTCACCATTGTGGGAAAAAGGGCCATATTAGGCCACAATGCCATGAATTGCGCAATGAAAGGCGCAAAGATAAAGGAAAAGACAAAGTGCAGGATAAGTCTTCTGATCGCAGCATAGTACCTACAAAGTCCAGTGTTAAAATTGAAGAGATCAATGTTATGCAGCCTGAGGATATTGATAATGATGATTATATTCTAGCAGCTTCTTCTAGTGCTTTATAGATGACAGAGATACACTCTATGTATGCACAATGTTGGCTCTTGGACTTAGGTGCGTCCTTTCATGTGACACCTTGTCGAGAGTGGTTTCATTCATACCGTACTGTTTCAAGTTCTGTGCGCTTGGGTGATGACAGCTCTCTTGATATTGTGGGCATTGGTGATGTTAGGCTGCAGTTTCCTTCTAGCAGCAGTTTTGTTATGCAGGATGTACATCATGTACCTGCTTTGACACATAGTCTCATGTCAGCTGGACAGCTTGATGATGCAGGATATCATGTATGTATTGGAGACTCTGCATGGAAGATCACTCGTGGCAGACTTGCGATTGCGCGAGGTGCCAAGGCTGGCAGCCTCTATTCCTTGATTGTATCAGCTTCTTCCCTTGATCATGTTTTGTCTGTAGGTTCTATCCCTCATATATCTCTTTGGCATGCATGTTTGGGCCATATGTCTTTAAAGGGAATGAAAATACTTTCTGGTTTGCAATACCTACCGCCCCTTGATTATGCATGTTTTGATTCATGTGAGCATTGTCTTTATGGCAGGCAGACTAGGTCTACGCATAAGAAATCTGGTAGGCCACGCATGAGTGAGCCATTGGCATTAGTACATTCGGATGTCTGTGGACCCATGCCTTGTCAGTCTATGGGTGGTGCAAAGTATTTTGTTACGTTCATAGATGATTTTTCACGGAAAGTTTGGGCTTATCCCATTAAGTTGAAATCTGATGTATTGGTTGTGTTTCAGAGATGGCTTGCATTGATTGAGAACGAGTCTGGATATAGGCTAAAATGCCTAAGGACAGATAATGGGGGTGAGTATGTCTCACGTGCTTTTGAGCAGTTATGTGATGAGAGGGGTATTAAGCGTCAGTTGACTGCCCCCTACACCCCCCCCCAAGAATGGTTTGGCTGAGCGGATGAATAGAACCATCCAAGAGCGTGTACACAGTATGCTTAGCCATGCAGGCCTACCACAGAGCTTTTGGACTAAGGCAGTTAGTACAGTTGTGCATGTCATAAACAGATCACCCTCTAGTGGTTTGGATTTCTAGGTTGCAGAGGAGGTATGGACCGGAAAACCTCCCTCTTATGCGCATCTTCGTGTCTTTAGATGTGAGGCGTTTCTCCATATGCCCAAGGACAAGAGAAGTAAGTTGGATCCCAAGAGTGTCAAATGCATTCTCCTTGGTTATGGGGATGCAGACAAGATGGGTTACCATCTCTGGGATCCGCAGGCGCAGAAAGTCATCCGCAGTCATGATGTAGTCTTCCATGAAGACAAGATGCATAGGCAGCCTAAGAGAGTTGTTGAGATCCGTAAGGTCATATTTCAGGAGGAGCCGCGAGCTCCCGCACAGCCAGTTGGACAGCCTACAGCTACAGCAAACGCTCATGTTTAGGGCGTTGGACAGGAAGCTGGGCATGCAACAGAGCCTGCCGTGAGACGATCTACTAGAGACAGACGTTCACCTGATAGATTTCAGCCCTGGATGCATTATGTCTTGGTTACAGATGCAAGAGAGCCTTTCACTTATGATGAGGCTATGCGCAGGGGTGACAGTCACTCTTGGGAGAGGGCTATGCAATCTCAGATAGACTCCCTACATAAGAATGACACTTGGGATTTGGTTTCCTTGCCTACGGGCAAGCAGGCTTTGCCATGCAAGTGGGTGTACAAGCTAAAAAGTACCCCTGGACACCTCAAGCCGGCATACAAGGCTAGATTGGTAGCAAAGGGTTTTAAGCAGGAGCATGGTGTGGACTTTAATGAGGTCTTTTCTTCTGTGGTTAAGATGACCACCTTGCGCTTAGTCTTGGCTCTGGTTGCTCAGCTTGACTTGTATTTATACCAAATGGATGTCAAGATAGTTTTCTTACATGGGGACTTGCATGATGAGATTTATATGGAGCAGCCTAAGGGCTTTACAGAACCTGGCAGGAAGCACCTAGTGTGCAAATTGAAGAAAAGTCTTTATGGCTTGAAACAAGCACCTAGGGAGTGGTATCATAAGTTTGATGCCTTTATGCAGTCACAGGGCTACAGTCGGAGTGCTACCTAATCCGTGTCTTTACACGAAGAAAGCTGGTGATGGTTCTTTATTGATTTTGGTACTCTATGTGGATGATATGTTGATAGCAGGGAAAGCTCATGATGAGCTAGATGCTCTTAAGTCTCAGCTCAAGAAAATCTTTGAGATGAAAGATCTGGGACAGGCCGCTCACATACTTGGTATGCGCATTACACGCAACAGGCATCAGGGACTCCTCTACTTGTCACAGAGGGAGTACATTCATAAAGTCCTTGATGCTTCCGCATGCAGGACGTAAAGTCTATTAGCTGTCCATTGCCTTCTTATATGAAGGTATCACAAGTTGATTGTCTACAGACAAAAGAGCAGAAGGTCAAGATGGCCAAGATTCTCTATGCATCCGCAGTGGGCAGTCTTATGTATGCCATGATAGCCACTCGTCCAGATATTGCCTTTGCAGTTGGTGTTGTGGCACGCTATATGGCTACACCTAGCAAGAAGCATTGGGATATCGTGAAGGGTATCATGAGGTACATGAAGGGCACTGCAGATATGTGCATATGCTATGGCAGCCAAGATACAGGAGTCGTGGGGTACACTGACTCTGATTATGCAGGACATGCAGATAGTAGGAAGTCCACTTCCGGCTATGTATTCACATATGCTGGAGGTGTTGTTTCTTGGATGTCCAGGGTGCAAAAATGCACGTCCCTTTCTACTACAGAGACCGAGTATGTTGCAGCCACTGAGGCTTGCAAGGAGGTCATTTGTTTGGGTCGTTTGGTTGCTAACCTTAGTATTGATACTATCCCTACACTGCATTCGGATTCTATGAGTGCTATTCAATTAGCCAAGAATTCAATCTTCCATGCGAAGACGAAACACATTGAGGTGATATATCACTTCATACATGGGGTCGTTGAGGACAAGTCTCTTGACCTTGTCAAGATCTCAACTGACCAAAATCTTGCAGATCTACTCATGAAAAACCTCTCTACAGAGCGCTTTGCCTTCCTCGGGAGGTTGATGGGCGTGGGATGAGATGACGTCTTTCCTCATCCTGTTGTACATGTGTACATGTTGTACTATCTTTTTTTTTTCTTTTTTTCTTTTCACTCGTCACTAGGGCAGATTTGCCTTTAAGTGGGAGGTTGTTGGGAGGTAAAGGCGCCTCTGCCTAGCTGCTTGTGTATTACTATACTGACAGTCACCGCCACTGCACACTGCAGGTAGCGGATGCTCGTCACCGTCACTTTATTCTTTACTCTTTTAGTGACAGTTTGAATAAAGGAATGCCCGGTCACACATTGTGACTGTTGGAGTTCCCATTTCTTGTCTCTCTCTTTCTTGCTCTTGCTCTCCCGCCCCATAGCTCTCGAGTCCAAGATTCGATCCGTCTCTCCCTTTCCGATCCATCTCTCCCTTTCATTGTATATATATCTAGCATTCTCTATTTTATAATGAAAGAGAGGGGGGATGAGGAGGTGAGAGAAAATAAAATAAAACAAAAGGTAGAGCAGGAGAGAGGGAGAAAGAGGATTTATAGAGAGAATTGAGAGGGAAAGAGAGATAGACAGAGAGAGTGCGCACGAGAGAAATAAAATATCCCTTAGAGATATTCTTTTTGTAGTGCTTGATCTTTGTTTTATGACCCATTTCCGTATAACATTGTTGTTTCTAAATATCATGTAAAACAAACATGTAATTCCTTACATTCGTGTAAAGAGGAAAGTTTGTAAGCATGGTGTGTAGAAGAAATGGTTTCTATGTCTGGCATTATGTTTTACAAATTTTATTAACTACTTTTAGTTTTAAGTTTGATGAGAGAGAGAAGAAAGAGAAAAAGAGAGAGGAGGGGGCATGAGGAGATGAGAGAAAATAAAATAAAACAAAAGGCGAAGATAGAGAGAGGGAAAAAGAGGATTTATAGAGAGAAGGTTGTGGTAAAGGAAGCTTCTACAAAGCTCATGAGTATGAGAGAAGGAAGCATAGCCATTATTACATCCAAAGGTATTCGAGTTAGATTGTAAACAAGGAGAGTGAGAGAGAGTCACATCACCAAAAGCTAATAAAGTGCGTGCAAAAGAGGGAAAAACCCTTAAAATTAAGATGGGGTATATTTTGAGTGTAAGCACCATGAGAACATGGTCAAAAGAAAGTGAGTATAACATGAGCAAGGAGAAGGGGAAAGAGGATAACTCCTCTAAAACTTACTAGTTAGCGGGGCTTAGTGTACAAGGGTATGTGGGGAATGTGTGACTAGTGTGAATGGATGCGATGTAAGTGGCTGCATGCGTCGGTTGTGAGGGTATGTGAGTGCAAGTGTACACTATGAGATGTGTATAAATTTATGTGAGTTAGTTATGTGTATGTAAATGAGGTGTTGGTTGTGTGTGATGCGTATGTGGTGTGTTAATGGATAAGGCGTAAGGGAGTTTGTGTGTAAAATACACTAAAGGATGGTTTTGTGCGAAGGAACACTCACCCATGGCCATCCAGAGGCTTACCAATCTAGACTCAACGATACGCATGAGCGTGACAGCTCGAGCATATTGCCGTGTAGCACCCTCTCGCCTTCCCCCTTTTGTGTCCTCACCACTATTACTCTGCGCAATCAAGAAATACAATTAGTCACCAAAAGCATTTGTGTACACACAAAAGTGAGTCTGTACACACAAAATTGGGACCTTAGTGGTTGTACCATCCTTTGTCCCAATTACAAAACCAAAATATTGGGCTAAACACACAACAATCGAGTTATTGGACAAACTTCTATTCTTTCAAAAATTGCCACTCACTTTGATGACAATCTGTCACCTTCTCTTCTCAAAACTCACAAGACAACAATTATTGCCAGGGTTAGCAGGGGACCAAGTTTTGCAATTAACCTTTTTAATCCCATGGGGCAATCACATGCTAGAAGGATTAGTGAGGTTCCACTCACCCCACTAGAGCTAGGTGAGACACTCAACTCTAACCCCAGCAAAAAACACATGTTTTTGTAGGATTACCAACACCTCACTTGTTGGGGCCTATTTCTTCAGCCATTTTCACCCTCAATTTCACCATAGCAAAAAGTGCAATGTCTCCGGCTTTCACCTAATGCACGTGGGGAGGATGAACAATGCCACTCTAATGCATGCAATCACCATTATTGATGCCACCTCCTATGATCTCTATATCTTCACACTTGTATCACACATTGATGTGGTGTATTGTCTCAAGCCCCCATTAGCCTCCTAATTGTAAATATCCATGCACAAGAATGTCTCTACTGTAGCACTTTTGTTTCAAAGTAAGGACTTTAGAGTATAAAAATGGGTGCAAAACTATGTCTCTATAGAAATCTTTAACATATATGACATGCGAACCCAATAAATATCAAGCACTTAACTTCTCTTGAGAATGAACTTATTGGTAGTCTCACCATGTGATGACCACCTATTCTTATAGCTCAAAATTGTGTGCATGCATAGATAAGTTTGTGACACCGTTTGTAGCATCCCTCCTCACGCATGCAAAGATAAAACATCTGCTTCCCTAACACAATGGCCATGCATTTTTTGCATGCATGGCTGAAAATTTGGACTATCCACCATGCATGGTTATGATTACTTGATTGCATAAATAGGAAGATGAATGGATGGCTATCAATCTTCATCATGCATTGATAGTTTCTATGTAGTTGTAAATCTTGGTCTTGCTTGTCAAGCCTCTAATGTAAGCATTGATGGTCATGAAATTGAATTAAATATAGTGCTTTGGTTGTTTCATTTCATCCATAAGTGAGAAAAGGAAAATAGAGATATTGCATGTCTTAATTGGCATTGTTGCATGCTCATTGGATCTTTCAACTAGTGCTACTATTGATTGGTGGACATTCTCCTACCTCTCTCCTACACTTCAGTATGATGAATGCATGGTTCATCCCTAACACTCGGCACTAACATTTCAATGTGATGAATGCATGGATCTTTTAATTAGTTGAGATTAATTACTTGCATACATAAACAGTGTGATGAATGCATGGTTGACAATTGAGGTTCTTGATGGATCAATCTTGTCATGTTGAAGATGCACTTTAGTGATGAACGGTTGGTAATTTCTAGTTGCGGGAAGGATTTGGTTGTGTTCAGATATCTTGTGCATTTTTTAGCCCATTCATGATGCACTTCAATCGTCATTGTGAATGGTTGGAAATATGTGGTTGTGGATGGGATACATTTCGAGCATGCATGGCTAAGACATCTTGTCCTAATCTGGGGAAAAAAGAACTATAATTATTAAGGCTCCTTGCATGTCTCACTTCTTCCTAACTTTTCTTTTCCTACATGGATTGAGGAGACATGACTGTGATTTCACACTTTGAGCATGCAACCTTCCATTTTGCAATGTTCAACAACCTCAAACCATGACTGCCATGTTTTTTAATAATGTATTTGTGTGTTTCACTAAATTCTTAACTCTCATTTTGTATGCAAGATTGCATGGATAGTCCCAAGCTGCCTGCAAATTGATCATTTGTTAGGACACTCCAAGTTTGAACTAGTCTTGTGCATTGCCCTTTACTGTTATACTACTCTCTGCAACTTGAAAAAATGTATATTGTCTATTTAGTGTAGTGTTGAACAACCTTCTTTTCCTTGCATCATTTAAATGTTAAAAAAATGTCCTTCATAGATGAATTTCACAAGTGTTGACAATGTAGTTGACGTTTGCTCCAAAATGCACCAGTCACTAAGGGTGATGTACAACCACATCTTTGTTGTGGTGTGAAAATGCGAGCAATATTGCATTTGAATGTGTGGTCTCTATCACTCAATTTTTCTTGCATGTTTCAAATATGCATTCCATATTTCTACTACAATGTGTTTGTTTGCATCGTTCATTTGGAATACCATGAAATTGTATGGAATTATAAAGCATTGCAGTGCAAATTGTGTAAGTTAATATTTATGAGATTCATCTACAAGTGGATAATGTGTTCATGTCTTTGCAAACAACTATCAATATAAGTTGATCCTTAAAAGACATTGCCTAAACTAACCAATTGCAAAGGATTGAGGTGTGGACATTACTTCTCTTTCTTTATTTCAACTTTGAACAATTATGTCATGTAGTATTAGTGACAACACATACGCTTTGCCACGTTGGTCTACGCTTGCACTTTGGTAGCTTCACATGCACAAGGAATAATAATGATTCCTAACATTCAAATTTTGATTTGATTATGTTTTTCCAATGTGTTTTCTCCATGCTTGCGATGTTTGTTTTGTATGTTTATATGAATACACTTTCAATTGGATGTGCGTGCTATCGTTCATTGGATGCATGCCCAATGAGGTGGCAGATCGAGAAACAATGTTGTTGCCCCATTATGCTCTGCGTGCTCCTTGTTGTGATGCCCCCTTGAAATGTGAGGCAGACTCCTGCAAAATACTTGCTCTCGCCTTTACCTAAGTCTAAAACATCATCTTTTTATTTTGTTTGGTTTTTTGGGGATTTAAAACAAATGAATTTTTCCTTGCCCATTTTGTTGCTTTGCGGCACACCTCTTGTAGCACATGACTTCTTGCGCTCTCGTGCTTGCCTTCTTCCTCTCACTATGATTCATCGTCACATTGCCAAACCATGCCAATGGCCCTCAAGTGTGCCCTACCTTGTATCATTAGCCCTTCAGTTATTTTTGCTTGTATCTAGGGTTCCCATTGTTACCTCTTGCACCCTCAAGTTTGTTTGCTTCATATCATTGTAATTTTTTGTTCCTTTATGTAACCCACACAATATATTCAAGTGTGCAATACATAAAATTATCTATTGTATTCATTTGCATCGATTACACTAATGCTCACATTGAGTAAAAATAGTTTGATAAAACAATTGAATTGCATGATAAGGCATCAATAAACCAAATATGTGGTTAGACTAAAAGTATTTCAATGGTCAAACTAAACGCAAAGCTAATGTGGTGATTTAGCTAATGCTAAATAAGTACACTCGAGAATAACAAAAAAAGACACAATAAATACACCCAAGTACATCGAATGCACCAATACTGAAGACAAGAAAGAGACTTAATAACATGGAGTGCATGAACATGGAATGGGGTGAAAGTGTTGAACTTGATCCTTACAATCCTCTCATATGCATGTACTCCACAACATCGTCACGGATGTAGCAACCTATCGAGGCATCCAAGGAGTCATCAACTCTCATGTTAGTAAAAGGGTTGTCCAATAAGGGTCTTTAATGTTGATATCGACATCATCCTACTCTAGTGGCTCATCAACCAAGTCAATGAGAAGGTTGTGTATCATACAACATCAAATGAGAAAGTGAATTAACATTGGGAGAGTAAATTGTTCCTTCCAATATTTTCTAGATGCCCTTTAGTCTGCCCGATGCTCATTCAACAACGATACAACTTGGCACAGTGAAACAGTATCATGAGCCAAGAAAGAAGCAAAAAAAACACCATCCCTAGCAATATACTTTAGGATGGTGAGACCTAAATACTTAAAAAGGAGCTCCATTCAATATTTGCTTATGCTAATTGATATAACCTTGGGTTTTTGAAGACTCTCCTATCCTTGACAAAACCAGGCCAACTAACATTAACATCAAGCAATTTCATTTTGATATCCATGATCCCTTGAATGATCATGCTATAGTTGGAGTATCTATCAAACTAAGTTATGGAACTCTCATTTGGAGGCAAAGATATGTTAATATGACTGCGGTCAATTGCACCATGGCAATCGGAAATCCCCCTATGTGCTTGAAAACCATCCTTGACCTTTTGCAATTCTAATTTGGTCACAGGCCACTACATCAAGTGAGTCCCATCCTGCAATAAGGCATCCACAAACTCGCAAAAGAACTCTATCACTGTTGAGCACTCGCAACCAAAAGTGTTTGTCACATGGGCATGATTGTTACCTGAAGCAAGCAACATTACTACAATGGCAACCTTTTTCTCAACAAAGAATATATGACTAGGCATCTTACATGAACGATGCAACTTCTTTCCTTACTAGAAGTTAGCTCGTAAAAGGTCACACAAGGATGTGATCAATGGATACAACAATCTAAACAACTTCCTCCAACACTTGTCACCTGCTACATGGAAAACAAAGTGGTTCCACTAATGGATTGAGGACCTTGGCTTGATATACCATTGTGGAACTTGCCCCCATAGTAGCAAATCAAGGACACTTGTGAGTAGAAGCAGCTGAAGCCCAAAGAAGTGGAAGAAGACAAACAATGAAATGATCAAAGGGATCATATTCTTCTTCAAGCAGGATTGGCTTAATATACCATCGTGGAACTTGCCCCCATAGTAGCAAATCAAGGATCCTTATGACTAGAAGCGGCTGAAGCCCAAAGAAGTGGAAGAAGGCAAACAATGAAATGATCAAAGGGATCATCTTCTTCTTCAAGCAAGCAAGGGACAGTGGATATAGAACAAGTGCTTTGAAGGGACTCCCAAGCTGTCATAATCTCGATGATTGTCGCTTGTATTAGGGGGAGTAGATGTCTCATGCGTGTCCTTGTTTGCTCATGATAAGATGTTGCATTTTGCTGAACTACGGCTTGAGTGAGGTGGATCCTCTGATCACTTATTTTCTCCATGGCACAAAATCCATACATCCCAATGTAATAATCATCTTATGTAAGTCACAAAGTATAGATGGAAGTAGATGTCACATATTCAGAACAGGCCAATGATTTTCATTGTAAAGATTGAATGCAAAAATTGTCACGAGTAGAGTCTTGTAGCCCTAATTTAGAATACTAACATTCATGTTTTAATGTTTCTTTCATGCAAAATAAATCATTTTTTCCGTGTCAAAGATTCCAACACATTGTCGTAGGTGTAATAGATTAAAATTATGTTTTGAAGTATGAATAACTATATGTTCTTTAAATTTACAGTCTTGAGTTTGGGGTGTATGGCAACTCAGTTTATCGAATGGCACATGAAGTTTTTCGGAAGGCAATACCTGGAAATTGGATCAGGAATAATGATTTTTGTACTTGAACGTGTTGCTGCTTTTTTTCAGCAATAATGAGAACTTCAATCTATACACTGAAGTATTTGCTGTTGATGGTTTTTACACTTGCAAGATTCAAAATGTATGTTGCAGGATTCACAATGTATGTTGTAGGATTCACGATGAATGTTGCCTCAGCATTGCAACTTGAATTGATGATACAGGATTTACAATGAATATGCTTTGGTGCTTTAGCTTCAATTGATGATGACTATTATGGTTTGAGAACTGCTACTCATCGGTAGATGTGGGACATAGTGAGAGAGAGAGAGAGAGAGACATATTGGTTGCATTTAGAGTTTACAAAGACCAAGGGCATCAACTCAATAATCCCCTTGCTTGTAATATTTCCAAGCAATTAAAAATTAATTGGTTAGTTCGAAAGTTAGTTAGTCAATTAATAAGTTAGTAAATTTACTAACTAAAGACTAACTAAGGTAAAACTAACTAATGTTAATAATTAACTATTTTTATTTAATAAATATATATATTTTTTAAAAAATCGAGAGTCGTAAATCCGATATTTTTCTCATATTGATAAGGACCGTAGCCACCCTTCATGGAAGTTACAAAATGAACAAGAGTTATGAGTCATATTAATCACTAATATTAATATGTATGATATGGATGATCCAAAAATATTATATTTTTGGGTAAAAACTAGCATATTTTGGATATTACTTATTGTAAATATCCTAAAGAGAGATGAAAATTTCTAGAACTAGATGTCATAAGAAAAAAAGCAAGTGATTTTCTAGTTAGTTTTTGAAATTTAATATAAAAAAGGGATTTTTGAAATCGTGCACGCTGCGATCGCAGTCTACAGGCAGTGAACAGCACTTCGAACAAGGAGAAAAATGAGTGATTTAAAAGATTTCTAATCAGGTGTCTTGGGGTTTCACCCCCCTTTCAGAGCCAATGGAACTATCAGATTTATGATTTGGACACCAGATTGTTGATTTTTCCAAGATCCCCTCCACAAAGAGCTCCTCTTCTCAACCACAACCCTTCTTCTCTAATTCACTATAAATATGAGGCATGGGAAGGCACAAGAAAGGAGGAGACCTCGAGAGGCTGCGAGAGAGAGAGAGAGAGAGAGAGAGAGAGAGAGAGGAGACCTCGAGAGGCTGAAAGGAAGAGAGTTAGCTCAATTCCCCCTATCTCGATCCTCGACTTAGCCATCTTCTCTTATACTCTTCCATCTCAAAATCCATTCCTTCCTTCTCTCTCGAATCTACTTGCGAACGATGACAATCCTACAACCACCAAGGAAGCTTCAGGCGAAGGCATCATTGTCAATCCAACTGCGGTACCGGTCGTAAGTAATGTATTTCCAAATTGATAGATGCTTGCTTTGATTCTCCTATAAGATACGTTAGGCCCCATACTATGATGCACGAGTATAGGTCATCAGAAAGAATAAATTTCATCTCACATATTCGAAAGCTTGCAAAGTGCATGTATCAAGGGAAGTTAATTGCACCTAGTTGCATAGGACTTATTCGTTGATAGAGAAATTACAAGGAAGAATCAGTCAGGGGTTATGAATGGCATAATGGTAAAAAGAATAACATTAAAAATTGTGCATACAAGTGTTAAGTAAATTCTGCATAGAATCGCTCTTTGATCCCAAGGGGGAGAGCGAATATGCGATGGAATTATTATCACGTCTATTCTTGTATTGTTTGGAAAAAATACAATTGGTTTTTGTTGGTTGATTGAACAACTCCCTAAATGCTTGTACATTCAATTGATTGTTGGTTTATTGTTTAGATGATTATTCCAAGTGCTTGTGATTTATTATAAATGCATGGCAAGGGTCTATGACAACAAATTGCCATGGGAATAAATGAATGTTTTCTTGAAAAAATGATATTAGGGTTGAATGCCTTGTTTGTACTTGATTCTTAACTAGATTAATTAAAGAATGTTATTTTGCACAGGTGGATCACCTCCATGATCGCACCGCGGATTAACTCGAAGAGAGCACTACTCGATTCATGGGCCGAAGGTCGTGGTAAAAATGCCAACTACGGAAATTATGTTTCACTCCTAGACAACTTGTAAGTCAGGTGGAGCTCCGGATACCCCTTGCTAGGTCTAGAATGAAGTTAAAAACCTCCGTGGCCCCCAACGTCTGGGCATGTTAGAAAATCCTATTCTAGATAAAGAATAGAAATGTGTAGTGCCATGTGATTTGGACCAGTTACTTCTGTTGGACAGAAGTGATACATAATTTCTCCTGTATGGACAAGAGACAAAGATTAATTTGAAGATAAGTTAAGGAACTTGTTTGTCAATAGATTGCTTGCTCTGTATTCGTGTATGTGCTAAAAATTACGTAAATGAACCGCATTCCTTAAAAGACTTAATTAAGGAAGCTGATTTTAAATGTCACATATAAATGTGATAAGACTTAATTAGATAACTAAAGAACACCTATTGAGGGAAGCGGGTGGGCGAAACCCCTGGCGGATCCGTCCTACGACAGAGTGGTTTCGAAGAACTCAGAGGCTTCTCACAAAGTTTTACCGATGATCGACCCTTAGAACTTGTTAGGAAATAACCCCAATTCATGCCATTTTAGGGGACCAAAATGGAACTATGCCCTACAGACAAAGAGGTCAAGCAGCACATCCCTCTCGTTTTCCATTCTCCTTGAACCAAGTACGGTATGGGTCAAGTTCGGCTTGGGTATCTCTATATAAAGTAGAATGTGCAAGACCCAATGCTAGAATTCTGTCACGAGACCTTGGCCACTAGAAGCCTAGATTTCAAATCAATCCTAGTGGATTCGACCGTGAACGTTCCATTGCGAGCCTAGATTTCAAGTCGATCCTAATGGGTTCGGCCGCGAACGTTCCATGGGAGTGCCGGGCAACGACGCTTAGATTCGTTTCTCAATGGATCGCTAAAACGTGCTTGGACAGCGAGCACGTTGCAATTAGTATCAGAGTGAATCTTCATGATTATATGAGATTGATTAACGTATGGTTCGTAGACATATCCTAAACAAAATAGCCTAAGTGGTATGGCTTGATTGTCAAACACCTTCTGCACCCACGAATACTGACATGCAAGAGAAGAAATACCTTCTCAAGCAAATTAAGGCACCCGAGTTTGGTGGAGAAGAGACAGATGTCGCAATAGAGACAGAAATATGGATTGAGTCGATTGATTATTATTTTTCTGCTTCATGAACCACTTTTTCCAATCAAGCAATGATAGCCAAACTTAAATTAATTGGCCAAGCTCACATATGGTGAAAGCAATGGTACAAGGATCAAGGTATTTCTAAAGCCGCTGTCACATGGGTTCAGTTGAAAGATGCTATACACAGACGATAACTTCCGCCAACCTACCAGACTTTGAAGATGAATGAATTCTTCAAGTTAGAGCAGCTGGAATTAACCTTGGAAGCCTACTACTCGAAGTTTGTAACCCTACTAAAATACGTAACACTTATGGATATTATGCAGCAAGTATCCAAGTTTTGCCATGGCTTGAACACTCCTCTGAACTAACGTCTTGAAGTAATGCATCCAACGAACTTGCAAGATGCATTACTTCGAGCAAAGCCAATCATCCAAGAACTTGAATCGGGCAATCGTGTCAAAGATGATTCTCGAGATCATGACAAGAGATGCCACACGTGCGGAGAGATAGGACACGTCTGTAGGAGATGTCCCTACCGTCAATGCTTCCATTGCAATGAGCTAGGACACATCCAAGCAGACTGCCCTGACATAAGCCCAGAAGATATTGAGCCTCCAAGAAAATGAAGCTACACAAGTGCAGTCTTTGGATATATAGAAAAATCAGATGAAGACGAAGACCTAGAACCTACAACGCCTCTTCAGGATGATTAGAAATCCTAGAAATTTTGTCGACATGAAATACAACTTGTATTGGAATAAACTTTACTCTTGTAACTATAGTTAACCTGAGTAATATGAGTTATATCTATTTTGAGCCTAGAACTTGTAAATGATTAGAGATACTCTGGCAAGGAATGATAGTTATAACTTGCAATGAATGTCCCTTAAGTCATTCCTTCTCAACTAATATAGATTGAGTCTTACCAAAATGTCGAAGCTTGGAACTATTCTTTAGTATTACAAGCAAAGTCGATTGTCCATGGAGCTCAATCCTGAACTAAGGAGAGAACAATCTGGGAACATAGTTTCCGAGATAAAGGACCACTTCGATCTGCTAAAAGGATCCTAGGACAATTTGGTCTAAAGAAAAAACTCATTTCAAGGACAACCAAGAATCTTCTAACCCCAAGAGATAAAACTCTGCGTTGTTTTTATTGTAAGGAGTTAGGTCCATTTCAAAAGGGAATGTCCAAAGCACCCTAAACACCGATGCTTAGAGTGCCACAACATTGGACATATCCATGTTAATTGTCCCAATAGGACTCAAAGAGAACTTGAACTTACAAGAAATGAAATTGTACAAGCTCCAATGATCCAGAATATACCAAATACTTAGGAAACACCTAGAAGATATCCGCGAGACATAACTACAATAAACTTTTCTCTTGTAATCCAAACTCGGATATATCAAATACAATAAGTTGGAATTTTCATAATCTTATTTGGCAAGGTAGATTTGACAAAGTAAAAAAGCTCACATGGGATGCGAGAATCCTATTTAGTAATGGTATATCTAGTATAGTAAAATGGCTCAAATGAATGTCACGATTGGACTAAACTACTAGATTGGGTGCTACATGAAACTAGATGGACATGAAGGTGCAATCGTCACAATGCTATAAGGTAATAGCACATGTAGTATAGTAAGAGCAATCCACTCCTGAATGAAACCTCTAGTTCTCTCGAGATAATGACATTTTGATTTCTCTAAGGGGAGGAGGATGTAATATTTCCACACAATTAAAAATTAGTTGGTTAGTTTGAAAGTTAGTAAGTTTACTAACTAAAGACTAACTAAGATAAAAACTAACTAATGTTAATAATTAACGATTTTTATTTTATTAAAAATATATGTTTAAAAAAACCAAGAGTCGTAAATCCGATATTTTTCTCAGATTGACAAGGACTGTAGCCACCCTTCACAGAAGTTACAGCGTGAACAAGAGTTATGAGCCATATTAATCACTAATATTAATGTGTATGGTATGGATAGTCCAAAAATATTAGATTTTTGGATAAAAACTAGCATATTTTAGATATTTTGAATATTATTTATTATAAATATCCTAAAGAGATGAAAATTTCTAGATTTGGATGTCATGAGAAAAAAAACAAGTGGTGAATAACACTTCGAATAGAGAGAAAAAGGAGTGATCTGGATGATTTCTAATCTAGTATCTTGGAGTTTTACCCTCCTTTCGGAGCCAATGTAACCATTAGATTTATGATTTGAGCATCAGATCACTGATTTTTCCAAGATCCCCTTCACAAAGAGCTCCTCTTCTCAATCACAATCATTCTTCTCTAATTCACTATAAATATGAAGTATAAAAAGGCACAAGGAAGGAGGAGACCCCGAGAGACTACGAGAGAGAGAGAGAGAGAATGATACCTCTCCAAGAGATTGTGAGAAAGAGCTTGAGAGAGAGAGAGAAAAGAGACCTCGAGAGGCTGCAAGGGAGAGAGTTAGTTCAATTTCCCCTATCTCGATCCTTGACTTAGCCATCTTCTCTTACACTCTTCCATCTCAAAATCCATTCCTTATCTCTCGAATCTACTTGCAGATGATGGCCCCCAAGCAAATAATGTCACGTACAGATGGCAATCCTACAACCACCAAGGAAGCTTCGGACGAAGGCATCATTGTCAATCCAACTGCGGTACCAATCATAAATAATGTATTTCCAAATTGATAGATGCTTGCTTTGATTCTCCTATGAGATACGTTAGACCCTATACTATGATACACGAGTATAGGTCATCAGAAAGAATAAATTTCATCTCACATATTCGAAAGCTTGTAAAGTGCATGTATCAAGGGAAGTTAATTACACCTAGTTGCATAGGACTTATTCGTTAATAGAGCAACCACAAGGAAGAATCGATCATGTTATGAATGGCATAATAGTAAAAAAAATGACATTAAAATTTATGCATACAAATATTAAGTAAATTCTGCATAGAATCGCTCTTTGATCCCAAGGGAGAGAACGAATATGAGATGGAATTATTATAGCATCTATTCTTGTATTGTTTAGAAAAAATACAATTGGTTTTTGTTGGTTGATTGAATAACTCCCTAAATGCTTATACATTCAACTGATTGTTGGTTTGTTGTTTTGATAATTATTCCAAGTGCTTATGATTTATGGTAAATGTATGGCAAAGACCTGTGACGACAAATTGCCATGGGAATAAAGAAACGTTTTCTTGGAAAAATAGTATAAGAGTTGAATGCCTTGTTTGTGCTTGATTCTTAACTAGATCAATTAAAGAATGATATTATACACGGGTGGAACACCTCCATGATTGCACTGCAGATTAACCCGAAGAGAGCACTGCTCGATTTATGGACCAAAGATGGAGTGGTAAAAAGGCCAACCCAAGAATGATGTTTCACTTCTAGACAGATTATAGGTCAGGTGGAGCTCTGCACACCCCTTGCTAGATCTAAAATGGAGTTGAAAACCTCCGTGGCCCCCACTGTCTGAGCATGATAGGAGATTCTATTTTAGATAAAGGATAGAAATTTGTGATGCCATGTGATTTGGACCAGTTACTTCTTTTGAACAGAAGTGAGACATAATTTCTCATGTATGGGCAAAATACAAAGATTAATTTAAAGATAAGTTTAAAAACTTGTTTGAACTTGTTTGTCAATAGATTGCTTGCTCTGTATTCGTGTATGTGCTGAAAATTACATGAATGAACTGTCTCTCCTAAAAGGCTTAATCAAGAAAGCTAATTTTAAATGTCACATATAAATGTCATAGAACCTAATTAGATAACTAAAGAACGCCTATTGAGGGAAGCGGGTGAGTGAAACCCTTGGCGGGTCCGTCCTACGATAGGGTGGTTCCAAAGAACTTGGAGGCTTCTCACAAAGTTTTACCAACGATCGTCCCTTAGAAGTTGTAAGGAAAGAATCCTAATTCATACCGTTTTAAGGGACCGGAATAGAACTATATCCTATGGACAGAGAGATCGAGCAGCGCATCCCTCTCGTTTCCCATTCTCCTTGAACCAAGTACAGTATGGGTCAACTTCGACTTGGGTAAAGTTGCATAAAGTAGGATGTCCAAGATCCAACGCTAGTGGCTACTAGGAGCCTAGATTTCAAGTCGATCGTAATGGGTTTGGCCGCGAACGTTCCGTTGCGAGGCAAATTCGAAAAACCCTAGGTGACAAACCCTAGAACATTCCATGGGAGTACAAGGCAACGACGCTTAGATTCATCCCTTGATGGACCGCTAAAACGTGCTTTGACAGCCGATAGGCGGGCACGTTACATTGCTAGTGTGAGGACGACAATTTCAGGTCGTGCAGAGAGAGAGAGAGAGAGAGAGAGAGAGAGAGAGAGAGATCACTTGATCAGCAGAGGAAGAAGCAGCAAGGTGCAGCAGCTTCAGCACATGCTGTTTGATAACAACAGGGACAGCAGTTCCAATGGTTCTAGCAGTATCAGGATTGCAAGGTGAAGGAATATTTATTTTTCATCTCCACATTTACCGGCTGGGAAAAGTCAGTAGCAGGTTGCCAAAACAACCTTTCTTCCCACTAACGGGGGGATGCTAAAACTGAGATGGAGCTGAATTAGCATTCTAAGCCCTGGTGTGACCCAATTCTTAGAAAGCATCATTCATCAGCAATGAATCTCTGAGTTCAATGCAGTAGACGCGCTTGTGTTAATGCATTAGTAAACAGCTTTTTATTAAAATAACGAGACCTGCCAGCATCTGAAATAACAAGCCACAATCAAACATTTACGACAGTAGGTGGCACCTGAGATTGTGTACAAATGAGCACCTAATATAAAGAATCATTTTCAGTATACATAAGCAGCACAACATGAATGCTTAAACCATAAAAATTGTGAGAGTATCGAGCTGACAAGCTTGTTTCTATACAAGAATAACCACACCCCCCCCCCAAAAAAAAAAGCTTTAATAACAAATACCCAGCGTAGACATCCTAGTACAGCAATTAGGTGTAAAAAGTAAAAATCATTACTCCGCAACAAATCTGTAGAGTGAGATGACCAGATCTGCACATTCTTAGGGATCTTGACAAGCAAAGAAGGCAACAGCCTGGAGTGGCTGCCACTTAGATGAAAGTACAGTCAATAGAATGGAAAAGGGAGCAGATTGTGAAATAGTTGCAGTCTTGACCCACTGGAGAGGATCTACTTAGGTTCTTACCCAGGCAGAGGGATCCACATGCCAAGCATAATCTCCCAGAATGCAAGACATAGCAGTAGAAGAAGATACGAAATCCATATTTAGCCATCACGACATCCTATCAAGATGTTCAACTTGATCTTTAATAGGAGATGTAAGGAGTGTAACAAGATAGACCCATCAAAAACTTTTCTTTGAAATGTTATACAACTAAAACATTTACATTTTGCTCTCTAGCCAAATTCAAGTCGCCCCCACAAATGATCATAATGGCCTTTGCCTTTGGCAGGCCAAAAGAAATTGTCCAAACTTCTTCATATCTTATTGGCCAAAGCAGCATGCTACAAGAATATGTATGCGAGACTCCAAAACTTAAACAAGACTCAAAAACTTAAACCTTAATTAAGATGCATACTGTAACCATGACACTAATCAAAAAGGCCAATGTATTTTTTATTAGATTGAGAAGAGTACATCCCAATACAATATGTAGCTTGCTTTGAATCAAGGTGGACAGTTTGTGTTTATTTGGTTCAAGAACAAACAAGACGCTCTTCTTTGAAGTGAAAGACTGATGCTAGTAAATGTATTTGATTGCTCAAATCTGACTGATAATGAGTCCCAATTTAAAACCATGATCAGTAAAATAAGAAGAAATCTCATGTTTCTTATGAAAGTACAAAACACCTGAGTCCCTCAAAAATGCGATTTGGCTTGCAAGCTATTGTCAACTTCACTTGGAGGGGAGGCACACACACAAATGGCCCCCTCCCCCAGCCCAAAAGGGGGGAAAAAAGGGCATTCATGTGTGCCTGTGTCTTATTTCAGGGGAAAAGAATGTGATGTGTACTTTTTGTCCTATACTTAGAGAGTCTCTCAGGAAATTCTTTCTGAAGAGGATTGGATTACTTTAGCAGGGCAGGTGTACCAATGTGGTAAAAGAAGAAATCAACTATCGTGCAAGTTAAGTGTCATTATGTGCCAATTCTACAGATGGATGGATGTAGTCAAAAACAGAAGGCTCAGTAAAATCGTCTGGCATTGATTCCCAATGCAAGCTTGGCGACCAGTCGGCTGCCTGTAGAACCTTCAGTAGCTCCTCCAGTAATACCTGATTTCCTTCACTTGTCAAGTGCATCCCATCACTGTAAAATGAAGGACCTTGTTAAGAGAAACATTTATCCTGCTTTGCTTACAGAGCATGTTTTTCCTTTGTGGTAATGTTTGAGTGATTTCTTTAGTATATTCATAGCAATCCCAAGGTGAGACAGCTGCTGTTCTGAAATCAAAAGAAATATAAACAACTGCAATGTCTCTAACAGAAACTGCTAAAGAGACTTGCTGGAGAAAGTCAAGGACAATCTCTTGCAGACAGCACAGATAGTCCGTCCTTATTTTCAAAGATCTCTCCGAGATATGAAAGAGCAAAATCAGCCAATCATATCCTAGACATCTAATATAGAGTGAAAGGCAAGGAATCCTATTTGATCAATGATGTCACAGAAAGAGGTTAGGATGATGATGATCCAGTTCTGCAACTTGGACGCTTTAACTGGAGATTGCCAAAACGCTTTTTTGCCTACTTAAGGGTAACTCTGCATTGACATTAGGTGTCAAGAAATCCAAGCATTGTAACACTCAAAGAACTTCTGTCGCACATTAATAAGTTTTTGATCATTCCTCTTGATTATTTTGTACATTTTTGGTACTGGAGGAAGGTTCCCACATGGGGTGGCCTCCTCCCCACCTCATGGATGATCTTCCCCTGGGTTGCGGCATGCACATGCATACCATGAATCTAATTTGATAAGTATTGTTACACACACATGCACATACAAACACGAAACTATTTTGACTTATCATTTGTAATACATACTTGCATTGTTCTCTAATCGAATGCTGTCTATAATTATCCTGATCTTTGGTACTAGTCTTGACCATGCTGTCTAAAATCATCGTGATCTTTGGTGCTAGTCTTTGCCATGCTGAGTCTGCCACTCAGGAAGTGATAGAAACTTAGCATATGTGCCTTACGCAGATTTGTCTACTTCAATGTCCTTTTTCATGCTCGTTTCATGCCATAGTTGATTCATTTAAACGTCACATCGACTAGAGACAGTCATGAATGACAGGACGTGTTTATATGTCAAAAAGTAAGGGCAGAAAGGATTTATTGGAAGGGTTTAATGTTTACCTAAGATACATCGTTTGCCAATTGTCCTTCTTCTGTAGAGCATTCCAAAGATCAACAACCTCGACCTTTGCCTCTTCTGCAGCTTCAATACATGTCAGAGCATACAGTTTTGCACGCTCATTTGTCCGATCCAAAAACTTTGCAGCAGCATCTCCCCATTTCAACCTACGAGTGAGTGAATCATGAAACATCAAATGGTAGAGCTGGAAGCATGATATCTATCACGAATTGAAAACATGAAAATGAACACAAGTAACCTTGCAAATATAAACAAGCTTGGCCTCCAAATTCATCATTCCAGAGGCAACAAAAAACAAATGTTGCAGCAGATTTCTTAATAGATATGGTAGGTTCTAAACATTAAAATTAGTGGTGGTTAGACTGGTGGCTCCTGTTAATTTAATAAGATATGTGACATGGTTTGTCCAGGTGTGTGAGCTTTATAGAAAGGCTCCTCTTTTGTACAGTAAAGAGTTTATGCTGCCTGCCTTTGAGGACATTTGTGTGATCAAGCCTAAGATGTATTTGCCAGAGTTATGAATTTTTGTGCACCATGGGTGTGAACAGTCAGTAGTTCTATGCAGTAATGCTTGAGTTGTGTATCATCTTAACATGCCTACTTGTGCGTGCAAATTCTGGTTTTTCATAGAGTTGGTCATAAGAAAGAATGATCTGTCTTATCAATGAAGTCTTTCTACACTCAACTGGGGTGTACAGAACATAACAAATGCAATGCTATTCAATATGATTTAACTACAGAAGATAATATAAAACATCTCGGTAGAGCTAGCAGTAATTCTATATTCTTTTGGGTCGTTCCAACATTCACAAGTTCTGAATGACATTCAGGAACTTAGAAAAGGTTTGTAAAAAGGTATGAAACCAGGAAAAGGTTCAAAACAATTATTGCTGATTTCCATTGTACAGAGTTCAAAAATATAACATTAACCCCAGACTGAAGAATGAGTCTAGCCTAGTCCAAAGTCCATGTAAGCCTGAATTAAGGTGTGCATCTAACACCCCCCCTCTCAAGGAATGCGATGTATGTGACATGATATGTTATTAAAAACATTTGGAAACAACATGTGGAACCAGAAAATTGTAAATAATGCATGCAAGCCTAAGCAACGGGTATACCTAACATCTCCTCATAGTAAGCTTTGCAGTTGCTGTTGAATGTAGAATTAATTACCTCTTTCCAAAAAGCCAAACGAAGAGGATTTCTGAGGACACCTTAAATCTCAAGGTCTAAAAGGACTACATGCAGCATCTTTGGTTACCCAATATGAGCCTTGAGACTCTGAAAGTATTACAACAGATTAATGACTCCTTATATAGATGATCAAGCATCCCTATTTCTCAAGTTGTGTACAAAGCCCTAATTCTTCAGTACTACGTATTAGAGTTGGCAAATCTGCTTTGGCCTAGTGTTATTAAATGTCACACTGACATTACGTAGCTGAGACAAGGGTGGCAAGGTCGGTCAACTGTGCCCACGTTAGGTGTGCACTTGATAGTGGATCTTTGTGACACATAACTATGTACAGCTACATGGCTGCTCAGACACACAACTGGGCAGTACAGGCCAAACATAACTAAGGAAAATATGTGTGTGTTGAGAAAAATGAATCAAATACCACAGACTTCTCTAGTAAGACAAATACATCCATTTAGCTTGACATCATCCGTATCCTGAGATGCTATTAAAGAAGCTACAAAGGTAGACTCAAACAGGACAAAGGAGCACCAAGAGGCTTTTCTTTCAGTTTGAGAGCAGGGCATATCCTTCTCTCTCAAGGAATTGAGGTTCACTCACACCACCTATGCCATCTATGTGGACCCTTAGTCCCCCACATATTTATTAACGAGGTACTTACCCATTACTACAGTGAACATAAGAGCACTAGCTTTCCCCCAACTCTTTTGCTTGGTACCCAATGGAAGTTTGTAGCCCTTTAGGCATTGTAGCTGCAAAGAGGGTTTTCTTCCCTGGGAGAAACAAACATAAACCTGTATCTCCATGTGAAATGGCAAGCTATTTCTGATGTAGAACTTCCTCAAAATTTCCTTCAGCTATTGAGATGGTAGAAGAATATTGGCTACATAAAGGCTTCTTCTTTCTTTGTTCTTATGGTTCCATGCCTGCAAACTGATTTGGGAGGTCAACCTTGATGCTCAGAAAGTTCAATTCAAATATACGGCCTTAATTGCAACAGAGGTAGAGGATTAAACAAGAAGGTATCATGCTAGTTCATGGAACCATATTATTTCACTCATAGCTTTTCAAAAAAATTATTATAGTAGCTAAGAAACGTGTTTCTTTCAGTTTGAAACTTTTGAAAATTTTCTTAAAGCAAGAAACGTTTCTAGGGGGTCCAAAACATGGTTTTTTTGACAAAAACAGCTAGACAATGTTAAATATGATGATGACGATGTGTAATGACTCATGAGGGCTCGAGATTTTGGATGTGAGATTGATTTTTTTGTGATTTTGTTTAGTTACTGGACTTTGCCAATCTAGTATGTATTCTTATCTTGAGAGTTGATTATTATACGAATTTAGTCTCATTTATGAGTCATTTATGATATATTATGATTCATTCTCAATTTTGACATTTGTCAATTTGTTTTGAAATAAGAATCATGATGTTGCAATTTGACTCCAATCCATATTGTAGATAGGCTATTTACATGTTTATTTCAATTTTCTTTGTATGATATATATAAATTATAATGTTTGCGTTCTAAACCATAATATAGCTTGTCCAAACACTAACTGTGACATAAGTGACGAGTCAATAATGGATCATGGATATGTAACCTATCATTCTCAATTGACTCTATTATCACTTGAGCTCAATTGGCCATTCTTTGTTTAAGAGAGAGTTCCATAGAGGTTTAGAACCTCTTTCCCTAGTCAAAACTATTGAAAATCCCTATATAAAAAAACCCATGTTTCTTATTTTAACCCCTCTTGAAAGAAACTTATGAAACACATTTCTAACATTTCATTTCTAAATGTTTCTGACATTTCTAGCTGCTATGAAAATTATAGCTCCACAAACTCACCTACAAGAGCCTTCTAAGAAATAGCAAAACTCAACATTAAAAAAGACCTGAATGTTCATGTCACAAGGACGTGAAAATTTGATGCTTTGCTTATGTTTAATTGACATTTGATTAAAATTAATCAAATGTGCAATTAAAAGATGCACATGTGTTGCACATGTGAGGTGCAAGCTACTTTTTCACAGTCGAAGGCCGAAGGACCCTGTGAAAAAGATGGGTGTCAAAGGCAAAAGTTGTAACAAGTTACACTTGCTAGATTCTAGGTGAATTTTGGTGTCAGTTTGCCCCTAGGACTATTAATTGGCCATCAAGTGTCAGTAGTGACACTAGGGACTAGGCATTAATTAATGGATTAATGCTTGTCCAAGGGTCAATTAATGCATGGGACCACTTTGAGTTGCAAATGGCCTATTAGTTTTCAAAATTAATTAATTCTGAAACTTAATTAAATGGTTGGAAATTGCTGAAGATGGATTAAGAAAGCTGCCACTTGGCAAAACTTTCCCATGCAAGTGGAGGAAAGGCTAAATAGAGCTAAAGGGAGAGGGAAATCTCGTTTTTTCATTTTGGAGCTGTTGGGAAGAGGTATTGGACTGTTGTTGCTAGCTTTTGGGGCCATTTTCCAACCATTGGAGACCATTTTGGTGATGGAGATTGCATATTCTTGACCTTGGGAAGCTAGCAATTGTTGCTGATGCACTTTCTCCTGAAGATCACAGTCTCTGATGTTCCTATTGTGGTTGGTGCATCCGTTTGGGGTTTGTACAGCAGGGCAACAGCTGATTTTGATCAGTTCTTCGAGACAAATCTTAGAATTTTCTCTCTCTACAGCATTCTCTCATCTCCTTCAGCCTATGCTCAGCCATTCTTAGCAATTCTTAGCCATTCGGAAGAGATCTGTCATTTTTGGTGGGCTGATCTGTAATTTATGCAATAAACCCTAATTTACAGCAGAAATTAGGGTTTAGCAACCACCTTGGGATCCGTGTCAAAGATTGAAGGCTCAAGGGACTGAAATCAACAACTGATAATTGAAGATTATCAAGGGATTTTAGGAGCCAACCCATCCTGAATTGATTTGGGGCAACATTTGGCCAACCAAGGGTCAAATTGGAGAAAAAGTCCTAAGTGAATCAAGGGGCAAATGACCCAAAAGGCTTGCTGGTCATTTATGACAGCAAGAGCAATTGGTTAGCAGGAGGAGATTGAAAGATCTCAAGTTGTACTCCTTCCAATTGAATGAAAGCTAAAGAAATACCGCAAGGGGCGCCAGTTTTGGGGCCAATAGGGAGTCTATTGTCCAAGAATGTTATGGTAAAGTGTGTATTTCAGTTTATCTGCATTTATTTATTGCTGTAATTAGCTCTTAAATCAGGTTATCACTACCCATTCCAAGAAGGAAGGCTGGTTTCATGGTTCCATTGCCGGGATACATCAAATCTCTTGATTTGGTGGACCCGAGGCACCTAATTGCAAGCCAAAGCTTTGTGCTAGTGTTGATCTTTGTGCTCAGCTGAGAAAGTACAACAAGATGTCTTCATACAGTGGGATGCAATCAAGCAGTAATGATGCCTCTCATGATGCACATTCACATGGGGAAGAAGGAAATGCAATGCCTCATCTTGGACAAGGCACGAATCATGGACAACATGCTGAAAATGTGGCTGAAGGCCAAGATGTTGGACCCTCAATGCAGAAAGAGAATGATGATCAACAAGGGGAAATGGAATTTGATGATGCATTCAAGAATCGAATGAGGGCAGCAGCCAATATCTTTGCTGAATTGGCAAAAGATCCTCAGTTTACTCGGTTTTTGAACACTCCTACGAAGGAGAACAAGGGCAAGAAGAGAAAATCCTCTTCTAGAACTTCGAGACAGCAAGATGCACCAAAGAACAAGCCAAAGCCTTCTCAAGATTCTCCTAAAGATGCTCATGGTGAAAAGCAGTTGGTGCCAGTTGGGCAAGAAATGCATATGCAAGTTCACGATGTAAATGCTAATCCTATGGTTTTTGGACAGCAAGATTTGCATGAGAATTTGGGACAGCCAGCTTACTTTGGTGGTAGCACAATTTTTCATGCTATGGTGGATGAGCAACCGAATGTGAAAATGTATGGCACACCTCCCCATAACTTTCAGCAACCAATGCATGGCTTGCATAGCCCAATGTACTCGGGTATGGCTCATGGAATGCATAATCCAATGTATGGCGGCATCGGTACGATGCCCGGTGTGCAAAATCACGCATATGGACAAGCATCGGTACCCCGTCATGCTTTTGGGACTCAAGGAATAAGTGTTGATCATGCAAATGCTCCGTTTAATGCTGGCTATCATGGAAATTGCCTCTACACTAGCGGATACACTATGCCTTTCATGTGAGCTTGTTGAGGTCTTTTTATGCTGATGTGCTTAAGGATGTATCTGCTGAAATTCAGTCCAATGTAGAGGAGCTGAATGAGATATTGGAATCTGAGCAGATTTTGACACATAAAGAGAAAAGGTCAAAGGTAAAGCTTCCATAAGCTATTGGGTGAAGTTTCACAACTGTTCACCAATGGATGCTAAATAGATGGAAGAGGATGACTTGGCAGACCATCCTCAGTTGTTGCAACTTTACCTTGATGCCTTTCAGTTAGAGCCGACTTTGGATCGAGCTCTTTCAAGTTCAGCAGGGCAAGTGTCCAAAGTACCACCTGATACTCAAGGGGGAGGTGCACTTCCACTTCTCCAGGAATGGACTGCTCTTGTGTATAGTGGATCTTGGATGTATTCAGCATGCATCCAAGGTATTGTGCTGACAGGTATATCTGCCATGAGGTCACTATTCAGTGTACTAGTCACTAAATGGGTATGGTTTTCATTGCAGCTCTGAAACTGTACATTGCATCAGGTTATGATCATGAGAGATTGATTACCGAGTGCTGGTTTTCAGTATATGATCATTAGTTTCAGTGGTATTCAACTAGTTCTATGGACAGCAGCATGTGTATTGAATGCCATTGACAATTCAGCCATGGTTTCGGCTCGGCTTATGCTTTACTATGGTTGCGTAGTCAGCTCTGTTGAGAAACAAGAGTTTGGGATGCATCAGATGAGTTTCTGGCAACAGTTCTGGACTATTGTTGAGCTTTATACTATGTTTATGCTGGCTGGAAATTTTGAGCAAATGGTGGGCATATGAGATAGTTAGCCAGCAATGGCCAATGTTGTGTTGACTATGCAAGGAGGTGGTCTATCACAAGAACATGAAAATTTGATGCTTTGCTTATGTTTAATTGACATTTGATTAAAGGATTAATCAAATGTGCATATGAGGTGCAAGCTACTTTTTCACACTTGAAGGCCAAAGGACCCTGTGAAAAAGATGGGTGTCAAAGGCAAAAGTTGTAACAAGTTACACTTGTTAGATTCTAGGTGAATTTTGGCGTCAATTTGCCCCTAGGACCATTAATTGGCCATTAAGTGTCAGTAGTGACACTAGGGACTAGGCATTAATTAATGGATTAATGCTTGTTCAAGGGTCAATTAATGCATGGGACCACTTTGGGTTGCAAATGGGCTAGCCAATTAATTTTTGGATGGGCAAGGTCAATTTTGTGGGCATAGATTAAGGGCTGAATTAATTTTCAAAATTAATTAATTCTAAAACTTAATTAAATGGCTGAAAATTGCTGAAAATGGATTAAGAAAGCTGCCACTTGGCAAAACTTTCCCATGCAAGTGGGGGGAAAGGCTAAATAGGGCTGAAGGGAGAGCGAAATCTCGTTTTTTCATTTTGGAGCTATTGGAAAGCGGTGTTGGACTGTTGCTGCTAGCTTTTGGGGCCATTTCCTAACCATTGGAGACCATTTTAGTGATGGAGATTGCATATTCTTGACCTTGGGAAGCTGGCAATTGCTGTTGATGCACTTTCTCCTGAAGATCATAGTCTCTGATGTTCCTATTGTCGTTGTTGCATCCGTTTGGGGTTTGTACAGCAGGGCAACAGCTGATTTTGATCAGTTCTTCGAGACAAATCTCAGAATTTTCTCTCTCTACAGCATTCTCTCATCTCCTTCAGCCTATGCTCAGCCATTCTCAGCAATTCTTAGCCATTCGGAGGAGACCTCAGCCATTTTTTGGTGGGCTGATCTGTAATTTCTGCAGTAAACCCTAATTTACAACCGAAATTAGAGTTTAGCAACCACCTTGGGTTCCGTGCCAGAGATTGAAGGCTCAAGAGACTGAAATCAGCAGCTGATAATTGAAGATTATCAAGAGATTTCAAGAGCCAGCCCATCCTGAATTGATTTGGGGTAGCATTTGGCCAGTCAAGGGTCAAATTGGAGAAGAAGTCCTGGGTGAATCAAGGGGCAAATGACCCAAAAGACTTGCTGGTCATTTATGACAGCAAGAGCAATTGGTTAGCAGGAGGAGATTGAAGAATCTCAAGTTGTACTCCTTCCAATTGAATGAAAGCTGAAGAAATACCACAAGGGGTGCTAGTTTTGGGGCCAACAGGGAGTCTACTGTCCAAGAATGTTATGGTAAAGTGTGTATTTCAGTCTATATGCATTTATTTATTATTGTAATTAGCTCTTAAATCAGGTTATCACCACCCATTTCAAGAAGGAAGGCTGGTTTCATTTCAATTCATCTAAATCCTCTATCACTACAATGCCTATAGGATTGGCTACTGCTACTTCAAATGTAACTCTATCATTAGTATAGAAAGCTGTGAAATATAGTGTGTCCAATTTTTGTGCTTCATCTTACCCTTTGATAGCAGTAAACCTAGTTTAAGTACGCACATCATCACCAGTGACACAAAGTATGCAAGGGTACAAGCACATAAAGTCTCACAAGGTAAAGAGATGTGAAGAGGGAAGCACACCTTGCATACTCCCTCCGCCCATCTTCATGTATGGGTGGTGCGGTTATTAAGACCACACGTGTTGAACTTGAAAGTCCCTGCAAAAGCCAAGGCATGTAATGATGTGATCTAGGCATTTCAAATCAATCACACCTAAAAATAGCGATGCATGCTCTCTAACAAGTCTAAAAGGAAAATCAAATGCTCATGGCTACATATTTTTTGAGAAATTTCACATCATTGTTTGCCAATATTTGTAGATTTTGAATAAGATTCAGCGAACATTAACCGAAACATCAACAAAGCTACTATAGGATTGGAAAGGCTTGGAGCTAGGGAAGGTGATTGACGAGTGGAGCTGGGTCACACTAATGGGCAGGCAACCACTAGGGCACCATTGCCTAGTTATCCTTATTATATGAAGGTGATAGAGAAAAGGGCAAGGGGGACTTATCATCTTCTAGTCAATCAAAAGAATATGAAAACCGGAAAGAAAAGATACAAATGTTGTTGGAGCAATGAGCATGAATTTTCAAGAGTGTCAAAGTGTGAGAATTCTAAGGACAAAAAGGAGTGGACTGGTTTGGTGACAGGTGAGCCGGTAGCACAAATGATGTCATGCTTTTATGATCATTTACATCTATGATGTAGGCCACTCAGTTAAGGAAAGACAATAAAGTTGCCTCTTTGACAATGGTGCCTTCAGCAAATCACCTCATACAGGCATCTATTTGTATCATGGGCTGATATGCAAGGATGACATTGTTGTGCAGACCAACAATGCCTCATATGCAGTAAAAGGCAATGGGAGAGTCCACAGTACAACAATGAACGGGAATCTTGTTACTTTAAAATACGTATTTCTTGTTTCTAGCATTGAAAAGAACTTGCTTTTACTTTCTGTCATTGCCAGGAGTGGCTTTGATGTTCAACTTATTAGGCTGTGATATGCGCTGCAACCTATAGGATTCTTATGATACCAATGTCACTGTTACCCCGGTACTTTGTCACAACACAATAAAAATGAGCTTTTATACTTTTTATTAAATATAAAAATTTAATTAGTTAATGAGTTTGTGTCCATCTTTAATTAACAGATACATAGAATAGTGCAATAGAGTAGGCCATTGATAGGTGGTCATAGGTTATGGTGGACTCACACAATGGGTTAGAACAAAGATAGTCCACACTTCCATGTATACAATCCAATTGATAGGTGGTCATAGGTTATGGTGGGCAGAGCAATGTTGGAGTGTGACATCCACCGAAGACGGATCCCAAGTCTGTGGCCACCAATCAAAGTGTAGGAGTGCTGAATAGTGAATGGCAGCAGGCTGGTCACCAAAACGTAGCAATCTGGAGGCTAGAAACTTGTAAATGCAGCAATGTACCACCGATCGGAGGCTAGAAACTGTGCACAGTCTGCTGTAAACAGCAAGCTGAAACAGTGTCCGAGAGTGTCAGGGCCTGCAATGCTGAAAACGCAGACTAGCTGACCCTGGAGATGATGGACAGCAAGCTGAACAGCAGTCTGGGACAATCTGGAGCAGTCGCCAACAACTGAGAGCTATCACCTACAGCAATGGACAGGCTGCAGATGGAGGCAAGCTATAGGCTGGAAACTAGGCGCCAATAGCAGTAGAGGGTATGTGGGCTGGTGTAACCTGCAAACAAGGATTATGGCTAAATGGGGGCAGCCTGTCTATTTATAGATGTGGAAGGGCTCCCCAAAAATTAGGTTTTCCATTGAACTTTCTTAAACCACTCTCCGTTTTAGGGTTTTACTCTAAAATAGCATTTTTAGTGTGTTTTGGGGCTGTTTAAGAGGCTAATCAGCAAGTAATGCATATTTTAGCTCAATACCCCCTCTCAGACCCAAAACTAAGCTAAAAGGTTAGGCCAGCCATTGTGATATTTATGTACCCCAAGGCGTCCCACCCCAAAGTAGCCAAGGCAATGGACAAAGGGTGCACATCGGCTACCCAGTGGCCTACCAAGACTACAAAGGCGATGGTTATCTTACCAAGGGAATCCAAGTAGTCACCCTAGAGAGGACAGGGCATCGGACAAAGGGTGCACGTCGATTGCCCAATGGCCTACCAAGCCCTACAAAGGCGGATGGAACTACATGGATTTTTTTTTTTTTGAATAAGTGAAATAAATTTGATGGGATGCGATTGATTGAGTAAAAGTGACCCAGAAGACGAGAGTAGGGAGGGTACACCCAACACATCACAAAACAGTACAAGTTAATCCATCCACTCAGGGTGTCGATGACGAGGAAAAACAGATGATGAGATATCCATGTGATGAAGAAGGATGGTGGTGTGGTAACAACAGCCGCCAGTGGAAACAGCTTAGGATCCACGCAAGTGGTGCTCTGCATAATGAGATGCAAAGTATGCTATATGTTGAAGAATGCTCATGTAGCAGAGATGCCACTTGGACAGTGTCCCTCGTGGAAAAATTGTTCACTTGCCCAAGCGCCCTAGTACAAGGATGATGTAATCGTGCAATGCAAAGGGTAAGGTACAACAGGGAGAAAAAGCCGATGTCAAAGACAAAGTGCTGAAGTCTGTAGAATACCAAGAAGGGTAGAAACCCCCTCTCAACCTGGATGGAGATGCCGAAGAAGAAAGAGGAGCCTGATGTCAGTCTTCATATGGTGCCAAGAACCATAAGGAATAAAAGAAGATGAAGTGGATGAAGCACCCCGCTAGAATAGCAAGGTAGAAGTCACCGCCACGATAGCATCGAGAAAGATACTGCACAATCCGCCTCGAGAGGGAAAACCGCCATGCTGGAAGAAAAGCAAGCATTCCTAGGATGATGAAACCATGAAAGGAACGGTGCGCATCCCCACGTCTCTAGCCTAGGGAGAACCAAAGCAATCTGCAAGTTAGCCCTGCACTGAAAGACAAAACCCTGCAAAAGATATGAGAATCTACAAACACAGAGGTTAGTGGTGAGATGCTCTAAAGCAAAACAGAACAGAAAGAAAATCTAACTTACAATAAATGCAATGAATGTGTATGTATGTGAGTAAATGCAACGGAAGACAAAAAAAAGAAAAAACTAAGGATAGTGAATCCTATGGGCCCAACTCTAAGAGTGCGAAAAATGAATGCTAGGCTGACCTAGGGTATCCGAAAGGACCTAGAAACATGCTAGTCGAAGAAGGTGGCCACCATCGCGTACGTCCAATAGCAAGGCTCTGCCAAGGGAACGCCTGACGAGGTGGGAAGGAATGTGAGATAGATGCATGAAGTACAACGGGATCGGAACCTACAGACCAATCAGCCAATCCCTCAGGGCTAGTGAAAGAGATGGGCCGTTGAGGCTATACTCAAGCCACATGTCCAACAGCGACAACAATGGATACCGAAGGAGCAGATGAAGCAAGAGCGGAGGGCGTAGCCCCACTGGACTGGGCAGTCACAGCGGTCTGATGAGGCTTTTTAGGTGGAAGACCTTGGGCCTTGGAGCGACACTTCTCTCTGGCAATGTGTACAAAACCGGTTTTTCTTGGGGAGTTGATGCCAGATAGGTCTAGATTCTTTGGTTCCATCTGAGGAAGAGGAGTCACCCTCTGATTGGCTTGCCTTCACATCTAGCGAGTTCTTGCCACTAGTGGTTGTCCCTCCCGAAGAAGAGGCAACCAACCCCCTCTATTCTGAATAAGGCTGTGATGAGGATTTTTTGTAGCCTTGATCATACAGCCTCGCATAACGCAAGAACTGGCACTCATACTCGTAGAAGGTTGGCAATCTAGGTTGGGAGATAATGTGTTGAATGAAATTGAAGTACTTGTCGAGCAACTTATTCAAGAAGAATGTAACCTGATCGTCATCTGACCTTGAAGAGTCAATAGTGGCGAACTCTGCAAGTAACCGCCTATGGTCAGCCAACTTGACTTTCAGATAATCCCCTTCCTTAATAGAGAACTCTTGAAGCTTTAAGTCGAGATTGATGCGCCGAGTACGATCACGAGTCACATAGCCGTCGAGAAGGTGACTCCAATGCTCTGATGCGAGCGGGAAGTACTGCAACTCAAAGTGAAACTCAGGAAGCAATCCCTGCATCAGCTCAACATTAGCTGTGGCATTGCGGGCTCTCCTTGACGGATGTAATCAAGGTGAGCTAGTCGAGGGTCCAACATAGGCTCTAGACCAATAACGAGGTCCTAAAGACCCTGAGACTCAAGCACTTGTTGCATGAAATTAGACCAAGTGGTGAAATTTAACCCCTTAAAACGTGTCTTATCCATAAAGGCATTCTTGGCCGTTGCAACAGGAGTGGTAGTGCTCGAAGATGGATAGTGTGAAAAAGTGTAATGTGGGTAGGATGGGCGAGTGGAGTACACTTGGGAATGAGCCCCATAGTGCCCACTAAGCATGCGTGTAGTGTGCAAGGTGGATCCATAGGTAGGAATAGGTTGACTAGGCATAAGCATGGTAGCCACATGAGAAACCCAAAGAGGTGGGACAGGAATATGGTGAGCAGAAGATGGGAATCCCTGCGTAGGTGTAACCCAAGGAGTATGAAGATGCACCATAAGCTAAGGATGGAAACCCCTGTGTATGAGTGGTCATGGAAGATGTGAAGCTAGGAATAGTAAGGGGGATGCCCATCACACTCGTCTCAGGAGTTATGGGTGTGCTCATGTACTGAAAGATGAAAGCCATTGTGTAAAGGGTGGCATTCCCCCTAATGAAATACCATGGTGCAAAGAGATAGAGAATGGGGTGGAGAAGGAAAAGGTACTAGAAGCGGAGATGGAAGATCCAACCCCTAGGGTGTGTGATGCAGATGTGGAGTGTAATCCAAGGTTTTGGAAAGATAATGAGAGGTGTGATATAGAAGAGGGTGGGATGGAAAGGAAGTGAGAAGTGTGTGTGATATGCTCAAATGAAACAAAAGTTGTAGATATACCTGAATTTCGTCTGCTTCGTGAGTTCCCTCTATTGAAGTTCACATACGCAAAGCCATCCGGATCCTGTACATCAAAAGAAGAAATAGGCGAGCATTTTGATTCATGCAACACAAAAGAATTGTACAAACCTGACATTGGACCTGGCTGAGATGATGAAGATGGATCACCAGATGTTCTGAATGCCGTATGTCCTCCATGATTTGAGAGTTGACCAGCCTCACCAACCGGTCCAGATATGGTAGCAAAACTAGTGGAAGAGGTGTAAACATCACCATACTTATTGCGATAGTACTCCTCAAAGTCCTCCTCTATCATGTTAGTGAAATCTGGTGAAGGTGGAGTGTCGTCCTCCTCACCGAGTCCATAATGCCATCTCCGGGCCTCCAATGATGACCTGGATGGAGCAAGAAAGCAAGAGAGAGAGACACCATATGTAAAAACTCCAACAGTCACAATGTGTGACTAGCCTTCCCTTACTCAAGGTCACTGAAAGAATAAAGAATAGAGTGAAAGTGATGGATGCATGCTACCTACAGTGTACAAGTACGCGGTCACTTTGTATGAGGTAAATACAAGGTGGCATAGGCACACACACCTTTATCCCCAACACTGTGATGGCCATCCACAACTATTGCCCATTAGACGTGTCTTATTCAAGTTGTGTTTTACCCCAATTGCTATCATCATCATTCATCCTACTACCATGGTCATCTCCAATTGCCACCCTTCAATAAATCATCAATTTCGGCAACATCACGACCAGCTTGCCTCTAGATTTTACTAATTTACAGCAAGTGCTTGGCTCCTGGTTACACTTTGCATCTTCTAGACAATCTCCTCGCGCCTCTATAGCCCCTGTTCTGCCCTTCTCAAGCCGCCACCTTGTTCAAAGTCACTATTGAGCAGCCGCATTTTTGTTTCAACTCAAGTCTAAGTTCTAAGGTAACCACGAAATATTTCACCCTCCAAACATTTCACCCCTAAAACATTACATTTCACCCAGAAGCATTTCATCTTTGGGCAAGTCTCAAGTGAAATGCCAAGTAAAACACTTATATAATATATATGAGATAGTTTTCTGTATAAACAATGAGTTGCAACTTAAATATTTATACCATGCAAATCCTTTCATGTCAACAAATGATGTCTATCCTATATAAAAAGTGTGTAAAATCTCTCAAAAGAGTAAGAAAATATACTTTTTTTCCATTTTAAAATGTTATTTCATTTAGCTATTTTACTTACGGTGTTTTGCGTTCCATTGAAACATTTCAACCGTTTCAAGCATTTCATGTTTCACTACTAGCGAAATGCATTTCACAATATGGGTCTAACTGCCGTTTTGCTCCTCCTTAACATTACCTACTACTCTAAAACTCTCCCACATGCTATGTTTTGCTACCTGGCCACTTCTGCATTAGATTTTAGTTCCGATTCATGGTCATGGTACTTAGGATCCGTTCTACTAGATACCACACTCCAACTCCTCCCTTGGCCTACTTCCACGAGAGCCACCGGCTATTGATAATTGGACAGCTCTACCATTGGGCATTCTATCCACTTTCCATGGAATTAGAGTCAATGAGTCAATGCTCTTCTAAAGAATTACCTAAGGCTATCATGGCGTGCTTGATTTGTTCTTGACTATACTATACATCATGTGTTGACTCATGATGGCTCAAACCACTCCATCTTGCCATCCTATGATGCTTTCTCAAGCTACTCCTGCAAGGGAGGCCCTCTTGAGGCATTATGGTCTTGATTTGGAGGACAATGCTCAACCATCTTCATTTATTAACCTTTCTTCCAGGGATCATTCATCAAAGCCCAACTCTTCTTCATCTTGTATTCTATCACAAGGTGCATCTCAATTGGGGCACTCCACTGACAAGATTGATCACCTCTCGGTTAAAGAATGACTAATCCACTCGAGATATAACCGAAAGTGCAAGTTCTTCGCAGTCAAGCCTAGTGGCAGGTTCATGCAATCGATTTTGTGTGATCGTAATTATGTCTATATAGCTCATTTAGATATGCAAGGACCAACTAGAAGTCACCATGGAGACCAAATTGATACTAGTATGGATTAGAAGAACACTCTATGATCAAACTTGTTCCACAAGGTAATCCTTTATCTTCTATTTCATTTGGGTATAGGTAATCCTTTATCTTCTATTTCATTTGGGTATAAGTTTGGTGTAGGGACCGATTAGACACGGAGATCAAGACAGAATGTCGTTGTGCGCACTGAGAGATAGAGAGAGTGAGAGAGAGCAAAGTAGAGAGAGCACGTTTTCAAGTACAATGACGAGTGTGTACCTTTAGGTTTTTAGATAGATATATATGTGTAAGTACAAGTGCTAAGGGTGTGTTCACACACGAGCACATTTAAAAGGCACGAGGCCTTTATTCCCAACAACCTCCCACCTAAAGGCAATGTGCCTTAAGAGAAGAAAAGAATCAGCTAAGTCTAGGTTTATACAAAGCTGAAATACATATATCTATCCAACTCCCATCATCTGTCAGCAATGAGAAAACTGCTCTGCTGGAAGACCCTTCGTGAGAAGGTCTGCAGGGTTATCATCTATATACACTTTGACAAGCTCAATGCTTTTGCTATCAAGTACATCTCTAATGAAGTGGTACTTCACCTGTATGTGCTTTGTCTTTGCATGAAAGACAGGATTCCGTGCTAGCATGATAGCACTCTGACTATCATAATGGAGAACAGGTAACTTTGTGATGCCAAGCTCTCCCACCAAACATGAAAGCCATAAAGCCTCCTTGCATGCCTCAGTGGTGGCAGCCACATACTCTGCCTCTGTAGTAGACAATGCAACACACTTTTGTAGCTTGGAGATCCAAGAGATTGCTTCTCTTGTGAAAGTAAACACATACCCAGAAGTGGACTTCCTGCAGTCCGCATGACCAGCATAGTCTGCATCCGTAAAGCCAACAACAGATGCCTTTTGCTTTCCAAAGTAGAAGCACAACTCCTTTGTGCCTTTGAGGTATCTCATAATACATTGCACTGCATCCCAATGCTTCTTGCCAGGGGTTTCCATGTATCTGCTAACCACTCCCACTACAAAGGCAATGATAGAACGTGTAGCAACCATGGCATACATCAAACTGCCAACAGCTGAAGCATATGGTATCTTGGCCATTTCAGTCTTCTCATCATCAGATATAGAGCTGTCCTCTGCACTAAGTTTCACATATAGAGGCAATGAAACCCCAATTGTTTTTCCCCCCTCCATATTGAAACATTGCAAAACTTTGGAGACATACTCCTGCTGAGATAGATAGAGTAAGCCTTTCGATCTATCTCTGAGTATTCGCATGCCAAGAATATGATTTGCATCACTAAGATCCTTCATGTCAAAGCTGCCATGAAGACTTTGCTTCAATGAATCCAAGGCATGAATATCCCTGCCAGCAATCAACATGTCATCAACATACAAAACCAAGATAATTAGGCTGCCATATGCTGCCTTCTTGGTGTACAAGCAGTGATTCCCTTGACTTCTATGAAAGCTTGGGACTGCATGAATGTATCAAACTTATAATACCATTCTCTTGGTGCTTATTTCAGCCCATACAAACTCCTTTTTAGTTTACATACCATTTTTTCTTTCCCTTGTTCAACAAGCCCTTCAAGTTGCTCCATATATATGTCTTCATGCAGATCACCATGTAAAAACGCAGTCTTTACATCCATCTGTATGAGCTCCATATCCTCAACTGCAACCAAGCCCAAAATGGTTCTCAATGTAGTCATCTTGACTTCAAGAGAGAAAATCTCATCAAAGTCAATTCCATGCTCCTGCTTATATCCCTTTGCAGCCAATCTTGCTTTATACTTCAGTGAGGAACCAGAAGTGACCTTCATCTTATAAACCCATTTGCATGGAAGAGTTTTTTGCCCTTTAGGCAACTGCACTAAGTCCCAAGTGCCATTTTTTTCAAGAGATTCCATCTCTGACAGCATGGCTTTATACCATTTCTTGCTGTCCTGTCTATCCATTGCTTCCTTGAAGCAAGACAGTTCACCACAATCTGTCAACATGACATAATCAGCCACATTAATGGCACCAGGAACAAACCTGTCAAGTCAAGTTGCCTAGTAGCTCTAGACAATCTCTAACCCAATGGTCATTGTTTGCTAGCTGTGCCTGCAAATTTCCATTTTCCACATGCTGTCCTGGCATTTCAGCCTACAAATCAGCATTAACAGCTTGTTATCCCGGCTGTTCCTGCACATGTAATGGCTCATTTTCATAGGCAATAGTTGGCTGATTATTTCCTGCATTTACAAGTTCATTTACAACAGGTATTTGCTGCTGTACAACGGGCACATTTTGCTATGGGGACCTGTTTCGTGACCGATTAATTAAGTGAATGGCTATTCATAACAACCTCTGCCCAAAAACCATGGGGTAATGCAACATGAGACAGCATTGTATGGACCTTATCCTGTATGGTCCGATTCATACACTCTGCAACTCCATTTTGGGGTAGATTATGAGGGACAGTGAGCTCCCTCTTTATCCCTTTGCTGTCACAAAATGCCTAAAAGGCCTTGGACACATATTCCCCACCATTGTCAGAGCAAAGACACTTAAGTGTCTTATCTGTGTCTGATTTTCAGCCAATGCCAAGAATGTTTTAAACTTATCAAGCACTTCATCCTTGCTACGAATGGGATAAACCCATACCTTCCGTGTAGCATCATCGACAAAGGTGACAAAATATTTCTTTCTCCCTAAAGATAATCCTAGCATTTGGCATACATCCGAATGTACTAACTCTAGAGGAGAAGATTTCAAAGAAAGAGACTTTTTGTGAGATGTTTATGTATGTTTGCCATAAACGCAATGATCACAATGCTCAAAATCAGCATAACGAAGACAAGGCAAGTAACCCAAACGAAAAAGCACTTTTATTCCTGTTTGACCCATGTATCCCAACTGGCCATGCCACAAAGAAACGCTTGGCTGCTCGGTCACAGCGACAACATGGTCACGCACACTAGATACATGAAGTGGATACAAAGTATCACTCTTGCAACTTCTGGCAATAACCCTAGATCCCTTACAGATCTTCCATTTTCCATCACCAAAGGTGGTATGAAAACCATACTTGTGCTAATCAAGCTCTTCTTGAGCTAAGGTACATGCCGTACATGCTAAAGTGTAAAGACAGAGCCATGCTGAAACTATAACTGCACACTGCCAATACCTGCAATCTCACATGCATAGTTGTCCCCAAGATGGACAACACCATGTCAACCCCCGGTATAGGCAGAAAACTACTCACGATGAGGGGTGACATGAAAGGAAGCACCTGAATCAAGAATCTAGGTATGCATGTCATCATCTGTATCTGCAAGTAAAGCATGAACACCAAAGTGTGAAGAGACAAAGAGTACATCACTCACACTGTCACTGTCATGAGTGACTGCATTCACCTCTTCAATTTTTACACTGCTCTTCTTAGGCTAACTGTCCTTCTCCTCTTCCTTGCTATCATCTATCTTCTTGTCCTTCTTGCCACAATGATGGCATTCAACATCTTTGCCACGTGATTTACTCTGTCCCTTGCCATCATATTTGCCCTTTTGCTATGATCTGTCCCTAGTATGCAAAGCACTGGAAGACTTACTGATGCATTGTTCTGTCGATTCATCTCTTCCATAAGTAGAGCACTCTCTACATCAGCATACAAAAGGATTACATTAGAATTGCTCATAGCAGTCCTGAATGTATCCCAACTCTCTGGTAGAGTGCAAAGCAAGAAAGTAGCCTTAGATTCCTCATCAATCATGAACTTCAAGGCAACCAACTGGCTGAAAATGGAGTTAAACTCACTCAAGTGAGTAGACATTGTTGTACGCTCTTTCATACGCAAATCCATAAGCTTTTTCAGCCAATACACTTTACTTGCAGCACTCTTTTGTGCATACAGTTCTTCCAATCTAGTCCATATAGCATATGCAGAATCCAAACCTTCAATGTTGAAGAGCAAGGCATCAGAAGTCGATAGCTCTATGCGTGCAAGCTCATTTAACTCATCCCAATCGCCCTGATCCATGTCCCCGGCTTTGCCCCTTTGGTTTTGATTGGCTTTGCCTGCTTCTTTTGTAACAGGATATTGTAGCACTGCTTTTGCCAAACTGCAAAGTTATGTGCACCTTCAAGCTTCTTTATGTGCATCAAATTACTACTGTCATTGCTGCCAGCCATGATTTTCAGCCCAAATGTGACCAAAAAACCAGCAAATGCAGGCCCAAACTGTCACCCAAGTGACCAAGGTACAAACAAGTACCAATCAGCAATAAATGACCATGCAGAAGCACAGATTTCAGATCTGTAATTAAATTTTCAGAAGCACCAAACCATGTGCTACAGCATTATCCAACTGATTACAGCTGTTCCAAGGGCATATGCATCACATTACATGAGGAATCCCAAAATTTCAGCTGCAATTTCTGTTGTACATGTACCCACGGGCATAAAATTTGACACGACCGGTCAAAAGCCCCAAAATTTTGTGCTCAAAGCATCAAACACACATCTACATTTCCTCTATCATGCATAGGACAGGCCAGTTTTGCCAAAATAGAGCAATTTCAGCAAAACCCCCAGATTTTACCAAGTGTTGATGTCCAAATTGCGCAGAATTCAACCTACATGTACATAAAATGCCCAAATGCTGCATAGATTTTGCCCAAACTGCAAAAGCCCTAAATTGCACGGGGTCCAATATGCATCAATGTCGAGAAATTGCATAAATTTCAGCCCAATTTGCGCATGTACATTAAAAGCCCCAAATCTCGGGGACAAAATGTCACAAATTCCTGCAATTTCCGAGACAGATATCACTATTGCATCTTGCTCGCATCAAATCTAGACAAATCCCCAAACTTTCTGAGTCCTGCGTGCACTAATTTCAATGAAATTGAAAGAATTTCACTAAAATGTGAAAAGCCCCAAAATTCCCAGGCAAATGTGCACCGACTTTACAATTTCTCAGTCAGATTGTCCAATTCTGCATTAAGATCCCTAAATTCGGGAAAAGCCCCGAATTTCTGGGCCTAAATCTGCCCAAATTTGCACCCTGTGCTTGCACTGCGAACACCCGTAGGAGAGGAGGTAAATCAGACTGAAAATTTCTGATTTTAAAAAAAAAATATTGAACCATTGACGTGCCCGTCGCCGGTGCAGTCACATCGCGTGACAGCTTGTCACTCGTGCAGCCCGACCATCACGCCGCCTGTTACACGCTGCTTGACCTAGTCGCGACTGTTGGTCGTGGCCAGTCCAACAGTCGTCCCCTAGTTTGCAACGTCGCCTGCAGAAGTCGCTTATGCTGCCCGATGGTCGCACGTCAACTGCTGTCCATCACGCCCACTGGTTGTCAGTCTGAACCAGTCGACTGCTGCTCCCGCTATCGCCTGATCTCCAGCAATCGTCTAGGCTCGTTGCGACTGATTGCTATCTGCCGCTGCCCACTGCCTACACGTCACATCGGTGACTCTCCTGCTCGCCTTTCCAATTCGAACTCTGAGAGGCAAAAACGCCTCAACCACAACTCTGATACCAATTTGTAGGGACCGGTTAGGCACGAAGATTGAGACAAATTGTCGATGTGCGTAGTGAGAGATAGAGTGAGAGAGAGCAAAGTAGAGAGTGAGCACATTTTCAGGTACAATGACGAGTGTATACCTTTAGGTTTTTAGATAGATATATATGTGTAAGTACAAGTGCTAAGGGTATGTTCACACCCGAGCACATTTAAAAGGCACGAGGCCTTTATTCCCAACAGTTTGGTGCTTCACTTTCACTTTCACACTTTCCTCCCTTCCCTCCCACTTTCAATTAGTCTAGAACCCTACTTTAGACCTACCATGGGTTATTTAGTCTTAGCATCTCCCCCATATCCACAAGTGTCACTCTATCCTCTAGTCCGATTGTGGGAGCATCCACCTCCAACACACCGTACCACCCTCCTCAATCACTCAAAAGCATAGGCCCCTCTCTTGTGTTGACGAGTTACCTTCATTGAAGGAAATAAGGAGTGAAACGGAATTAGCTATTGAGCTAAAAAAGTGCATTACATACTTATTAGCCACTTAAACAGCCCCAAAACATGCTTAATTAATGAAAACCCCTAAAATAGAGAGTGGTCTGAGAGGGTTTCTTTGTAAACCCTAACTTGGGAGGATCCATCCACATCTATAAATAGACAAGCTGCCCACCATTCACCCCGTCCTTTTGTGTAGGTTTCTCACTCTACCATGCAAATTCAATCATTAGCCACGTACAATTTGCTATCCAGCCATCACCAATTGCAGCCCATCACTATCGGCCTGTTTTCAAACATTGCCCTATTGTTTGGATGTCTCTATTTGCTGCATCGCAATAGCACCTATTCAGCCTACATTTTCAGCATCTAGTGCTAGGCAATAGGTAGTTGCCATCTCTCCCACCAAGCCACTACTCTAGTACTTGTGTTTTTGCTGTCTAGCAAGCCGCCTATATCAGCAAACACCTCTCCTGTTGTCACCTGAGAATTCTCTGTCTCGGATAATCAAATTTTAGCCTTCTCTGACAGTACACTGCTACGTTTGCTAGATTTCAAACTCTGATTGTTGTGTTTTGGTGACCAGCCAACTACCCTTCATCATTCAACACTCTTTCATCTTTGACTAGTGGTTACAGCACTCATGCTCCATCTCTAGTGAAAGTTGCTCTCCAACACTCTCTACCCTTGAGTATTCTGTACACTCTTACATTCATTTAAAGCATTGATTCATTCACCTCAAAGTTCTCCTTCTCTCTTTGTTTGCGTTTTGAGTTTGAGTTTTGTGTTTTGCATTTAGAATTTGAGTTTTGCACATCACTATCTATGTCTTTGTATTTATGTCATGGTATTACATTGTGTTTCCTCAATGCAAATCCTAGCAATTTCTTCGCATGGTATTAGAGCCAGTGCTCTTATCAAGAGTATCTTGTGGATATTGTAGAGGCTTGGTTTTGTGCAAGACACACAAACGACTCATAACCGAATCACAATGTCTCAAGCACCTTCTTCTCGAGACCCCGTGATGTCTTATCAAGCTTCTCCATCAATAGAGGCCTTGAGGAGGCATTATGGACTTGGCAAGGAAGATGACACCCCACCTTCAACTTCACCTTCTTTATTTTCTTCTATTCCACATTTCAGACTCATGACAACAAAGGAAGAGTTTGAAGAGTTCTTGCATATCGCATATAGTTAAGCTTACACCCCTCCTACCAACTTTGCTACACAATCCGAACCAACTAGTGAGGCTGGCCATCTCTCCGATCATGGAGGACATTTGACATTTGGGACGACTAGCAACCCATCTTCTTCATCTCAGCTAGGCCCAATGTCAAGTTCGTACAACCCCTTTGAGTTGTATGAATCAAAACCCTCTCTTCTTTCTCCTTTTGGTGTCTAGGATCCAGATGATTTTCTATATGTAAACTTCAATAGAGGGGGCTCTCGAAGCAAACGTCCTTCATCAAATATATCTATATCTTCTCTTTTGATTGAGCATGTAAACTATTCTCAAATCCCTCCCATCCCATCCTCTTCTAACCCACACCTCGATTTGCTCTCTTCATTCCAAAACCTTGGATTATACTCCACTTCCACATCCAACACACTAGGAGTTGGATCCGCCATCTCCACCCCTAGCACTTGCTCTTTCTCCATACCATATTCTACCTACCCTCACTTCACTATCCCTTTGCATCCCAATACATCGTTAGGGGAAATGCCAACCTTTTAACACTGTGCCTACCACATACCCACAAGTAAGCACTTCTTTTTACCCTTGGAGGGTGGCGATAGGTATCACCCTCACTTCCCCCGAACACTCACCTCATCATCTATCGGCCTCTTTGACAAAAGGATTTCTATCCTTTATTTATGGTGTGACATCACATAATCCATGGGTCACTCCTATGCAAGGATTCTCTACCCCACATGTCCCTATTCATCCTCCATGGGCTACTCATGCAATCACCATGCCCATGCCTAGTCAGTCCATTCCCACATTCCAATCCACTATGCACACTTCCCGCATACATAGTGGGCACTTTGGGATTAATTCCCAAGTGTACTCCACTCCCCCACCCTATCCCCATCACACTACAATGGCCAAAAATGCCTTCACGAATAAGACACGTTTTAACGAGTTGAATTTCACCACTTGGTCGAACTTTATGCAACAAGTGTTCTCAAGGTCTTTGGAACCTCGTCACTAGTCTAGAGTCCATGTCGAACCCTCAACTAGCTCACCTTGATCACATACATCAATGGAAAGTCCACAATGCCATAACCAATGTTGAGTTAATGCAAGGGTTGCTTCCTAAGTTTAACTCTCCATTACAACATTTCCCTCTCGCACCTAAGTATAGGAGTCATCTCATTGACCACTATGTGACGCAAGATTGCACTTGACGTGTCAATCTCAATTTTGAGCTTTAGAAGTTTTCCATCAAGGGAATGATCTACAAGTCAAATTGGCCGAATACCAACAGTTACTCGCTAAATTTGTCACTATTGGCTCTCCAAAGTCAAATGATGATTAGGAATTAGGTTACGTTCTTTTAGAATAAGTTACTTGAAAAATACTTACATTCAATTCAACACATTATCTCATTGTTCCGATTGCCGACCTTCTATGAGTTCGAGTGTCAGTTCGTTACACGAGGTTGCACAATCAAGTCTACAAGGAATCCTCCACATACTCATATCCAAAGAGGGGTCTGGTTGCCTCTTCTTTGCTCTTTGTATATTATCCAGATCATCTATAACTAGCCTTCCTTCCGTGGATAGGTGGTGATTCCCTAATTACAACTTAGTTACAGCAGTAACATTTATTACAAAACTAAGAAATCCAAATTAACTTACAATCTTGGACAATGGACTCCCTGTTGGCCCCAAAAATGGCGCCCCTTTCGGCATTTAACTTAATTGAAGAAGAAGTTGATGTACAATGGGATTCTCCCAATCCCTTTCAATATTCCAACTACCCTTGCTGTCCAAAATGACCAACAAATCTTCAATCTGATTTGCCCCTTGATTCGGAAAGTCAATTGGCCTTCACCCGCTTTGATGGAGATGCGAAACGCTCCAAATTCATTAATTTGCTGGTCCTTTAATTCTGAATTTGACTAAAAACAGCTTCAGCCTTGTTGGATCCAAGTCTTGGAGCTTCCCATTTCTGGCATGCTTCCCAAGGTTGTTGCTAAATCCTAATTTCTACTGCATGTTAAGGTTTCAAACAAAGAAATTTGAAATTTCTCAATCTCTGGTGATCTTAAATCTATAATATTAGAAGCAAGGCTGTAGAAAGGCTTGGAGATCATAGAGAATGCTGAGGAGAGAGAAAATTCAGACTTTCATTGCAAAGAACTGAAGAAAATCTGCCATTTACTATGGTTGCCTGTCTCAGCAGCTTATAGATGCAAAGAACTCAAGAAAATCAGTCATTTGCTACTACTGCCCTATCTCAACAACCTGTAGATGCTGTCACCTGCTGTTAGTCTTCTCCTATCCCTAGGTGCCTCAGAATGTCCTCCAATGGCTGTAAATCAAGCCAACACATCTCCTCCCTCTCTCTTGCAAGCTGAATACACTAAAATGCCTCTCTCCAACCTCTAAAGATGTTTTTTAGTCTTACATGGCCATTTTTGACAAGTAGCAACCTTCTCAAATGGTTTTTTCAGTATTATCTATAATTAAATATTAATTCAGTCTTTAAATATTAAAAATTAATCTAGAAATTATTTTTGTGCCCTGAAAAATAATCTGACTGGCCAATAATTGAATTGCCTAGGCAACTTCCATTTTTGAGTGTCTATGCGTCATCTTTGACCATCATATTGACATTAGGTACCATTAAACGCCACTTCTCTAGTGTCACCAAGTGACACTTATGGCCAAATGAATAACCTAGGCCAACAACTCGCACCGCATACCACCAAGTACCTGTGCAGCATAACTTATAGCAACTTTTGCCTTTGACATCGCGTGATTTTCTCAAGTCCCAAGCTCATAAATTTACTCTAACCCTAATTACACCTCACATGTACAACATTTACTTAACAATGTGATTAAAATTTAATCCACATGTTAATTGAGGTTTCAAAAATACATATCCTCATGACATCATTCTTAAGAAACATAAAGGTGTCGTCCGCCAAGGCTTGCCCCATCAAATGTGAAGAGAGAGAGAGTCCGACCACCTCACCATTAGCTGCTAGACGAGACAACATCATTAAAATGGAATGAGTGGCGAAGGCAAAGAACAAAGGACTCACTGAACAATCTATCTAACCGATCAACCAAGGGAAAAAGGATGTCATGACGCCATTGAGCAAAACTCCTATAGAGGAATCCACGCTAATGGTATTCATAAGTCTAAACATTCTAGGACCAAATCCCATGCCTAGCATCAGCTGACCCAAGGACCATTCCAAATTATTAAAGGCTTTTTCAAGATCCCACTACGAAATGCTCTTAACGCAAAAAACACAAAACCAAAAATTATACAATAAAGCACAAACTGATAACACAATATATAATTAGGGTTAGGGTAACTCGAAGACAATGAATACGATGAATAATGAAGTAAATGACTATTGAATATACAATATTCCCGAAATATAGCAAGGCAACCTCTGTGCGTCCAGTAGCAATCCCAGCTAGAGAGACTAGATTTAATAAGACAAGCAATGCGGAGAGAGAAAGAATAAGCACGTAGGTACCTGAGGAGAGAGAAAAACTAGGTGACAATTAGAAACAATAGATGATTGTGCTAGAAGTATAGGCGACAGTTAGACGAGAGAGAAACTCTACAAACGCAAGGTTTTGGATAATAGCGACAGTATCTAACTGATGGTGACATATATAGCTAATGACGTCAACAAAGCAAACGCAAGGTTCTGACAATAGGCAACAACTCCAAGGTACCAAGCGACAACTCCTAGATACAAGTGATAGCTCATAAGTGGAGACAAGCTGCAATCATGCACTAGATGATACAATATAGCAAGGGGAAGGTCTAACCACGATGTCCTCCACGAACAAGGTATTCATAACAAAGATAAACTCCTAAGACCTGCAAAAACAAGATTGAGGGAGAGTGGTGGGTTACATGCCTATTTAAAGAAAGTTTGGGACACCCAAATTAGAATTTTGCATGTGGGACACAATATCTCTCTAGGATAGTGTTTCTTTTTAAAATAATAAGGTTTTTTCATTAATTAAGCATATTTTGATACTATTTAAGTCGGGCTAATGTAGTTTTAGCTCAACAACCCCTCTTAGGCCTAAAACTGAGCTATGGAAAAGAAGCCCTTGTGTTTATTTACTTTTACCCCAAGGCGATGGTTATCTTACCGGGGGAGCCCAAGTGATCATCCCAGAGAGACCAAGGCATTGTACCAAGGGTGTTCATCGACTATCCAAGGACCTACCAAGTCCTGCAAAGATGGATGGAATCAACAATGGACTTTTTTTAAGGGCTATGTTTTAGGTTATCTTTCACAAGATTTAGCATTAAGTGAGGGTTTCCAAGTGTTGCGCCTAATGGAAGGTGTAGCGAAAGTCTAGGGGAGATAACCAAGACCACATATCCTATTTCAAAACTGATGAAGCACAGGCATTCCAGTCTTGGTATTTGGGGCTATCCATGAGTCCATGTCTAAAAGTCAAATGCGATGGGTCAACACACACTGAAATCACCCATGATAAATCCATGGTCTTCCAAGGGAAAGGCGTGCTCTCAACTTGCGCCATAAGTCACAGCGACCAAGAACATCATTAGAAGCCTAGAGTTCCACCATTCATAACACTTCCCCATCATACACAGAATGGGTTTCCATAGAAACACCAACATAGAAAGTTTGAAGCCGTGAGTATAGGATTCTCCCTCCTTTATGACTGTTATGCTGCATTGCACACAAAACATCCCCAGCATTAGAGTTCAAGGTTTACCACATAGCATGCTACTTGCCACATGAACAAATACCCTGAACATTCCATGTAGCGATTTTCATGACAAGAGGGGAGATCAAGGGTGGGATTGCAACTGCCTTGTTGTAGCTTTATTTGCCAAAAATGCAAGGACATCCTCATCTAGAAAATCTACCAGCACATCGAAAGCAATTGAATTTTGCCCCATTACTAGTGCTTTACAAGTTAAGGGTTGATCCACCACTGTGCTATGGTGCAGGTATCTACAGTTCACTAGAGTAATGACTTTACCGCCCTTGTCAAAGGCGAGACACTTAGGGAAAGCACGTAGTGGCTCTTGTTGAGCCTTAAGATTAGAGGTTGCCTTACTATTCAAAGGCAAAGCACTAGTACCCTGGGACAAAGCCTTGTCCTTACAATGCGCATACGTGCACAAGATTTTCCATGGATCCTCTAAGGATCCAACGTTTTGAACATCATTAGACTTTTTGCCCTTTTTTAACTACACGTCTTGCTAGCCATGGGCACCATCAATGAGAGGTGAAAGAACTTGTTTATCCATCTATATGCATATGCGAAACAAAACCATCCAGTTGTACAGCAAGAACATCATTTGCCTGTCTTGTCTCTTCGTTGGTTTCAGTACATTTTGCCATAAAGTGACCCAATTGTATGCAATTGAAGCAATGTCCCACCAAGGCTCCCCATTTGAGACAAAAGTGCAGTGTATATACCAGGGAAATTCACCCATAGCCAAGTGGGACGCTTGCAAGAGGTATTCCAAAGCATGCACATTCTGTTTCTATTGATTGCTCAAGTACTAGGGGTACCAACATTTTACCAATCCTGGTCATGGATTCAAGAAAAAGGGGCTAATACAACGGCTAGGCAGCCCTTCACTTCCACTCAAATCGAGCATTCTTGCTCTAACAATTCTGTGACGTCTGCCATTGGCCACCATGGGACAACATGCAAGATAGTGAAAAGGGTTGTCGCCTTTGGCTCTCTGTCTTGCTGGTCTTCAACTGCGAAAGTTTGCACAGTGCTGGTCAGATGGCCTCACTTCAGCAGGATGTCCTTACAGGACTGCACATGCAGGATAGCAGGTCTCGCTTGTGCCAGATCGTCATCTCTCTCTTTTTTTTTTCGTAAATCGTCATCTCTCTCTCTCTCTCTCTCTCTCTCTCTCTCTCTCTCTCTCTCTCTCTCAAGTTTATGATTTTCCATTGTGCACTCTCACAACGTGGAACTTATTTAGACCTTGAAGTAAACTTGGGACTATATGTGGAGCATTTCCTTAGAGCATACAATTGATCACCATCAATATGTCCTTTTCTGCTTTCTGACATATACCTTTTCCACAAACAAATGCTTTTTTGTTGTTTACATCATCACATCTTGTATAGATCAGCCTCCCTGCATAATGCCCAACCTGAGGAGGTTTACCTTATAACCATTAGATAAATTTCTTCATTGAAACCTTCATACAGTCATTTGTTGACTGATGCAAGCAAGCTGCTCCTTTTCTTAGCAAAGACTTAAGTACAGTCCTTTTCTGCTTGCAGATTCTGAAGTTACTGCTGAAATAGGAAAACATGGTCTTTACCTTTAAATACGAGGCTATATTCTTCAGATTTTCCTTGAATTCTGCCACCGGAACATGTTGCCCTCTCCCACTTGGCATTGGGAAAGCTGCATCATTTGCACCAAAAAAGACTACCACCAAAGCTGGTTGCAAAGTATTACCCTGCAGGCAAAGAGATAATGTCAATAATGCTTGACATCTAAGGCAACTGAAGTTTGAAATTGTTTTTAGAGCATCATTTACAAGCATCTGTATCAGTACTCAGTCCCAGAGCAGATTTGAGCTTCAGCACTTTCCCCTTTTTCAACCTGCCTTCTTCTCATGTATGCGTGCATATCCTTCTTGCACATATTTGGAGTTCCAGCAGGATCCTGACTCTTTGATTTTCTTTTACACACATCTTGCATAGTCTGCCACATTGTTATTATGTAAAGTTTTCTAGAAGGCCTAGGATGAAAACATCCTGCGTTTTACCTTTGAGAAAAGATGCTCGAGAGCAGACAAGGCCCGACGGGTGTTCCAGCCCTTGAAGCCTCTGAGCAAGACATCGGCCTGCATCATCAAGAAAAGGACGTAATGACATACCCGGAAACGTAAAAGGACGAAGGAATAAGCTGTCCTATGTCACCTTACGACGGTAGAGGTCTGTGAGGCCAGCTCCCCATCCACCTGGTTGTTGAAAAGAGTACTCAGTCATGGAGGCTCCGAAGAGGACGAACAAGGGTCTCTGGTGCCCCGCCATTGCTCTTGCGTTTGTTCTCCGGCACCGTCTTGTAGCTCTCTCTGTTGTTGTGAAGTTGGCAGACTTTAGACTTTTTGGTTGTTAATAATTAATCATGATGTTGGTTCGTATCGTCTTTTCCGTTTGTCCTAACTTACACATAAATAGGAGCCTCACCAGAACTGTCGAGAGTCGAGACTCGACGTCTAGGCCGAAACCAGAGACCTATTTTGAATGCGATTTTCGGCTTTGGATTTGTAATTGTTTAAGTTTTTCCTAAATTTCTAATTGTTTAAAGTTTGTCCCCCTCAACCTTTGGAAAAGTTCATTTATACCTATATATCTATATCTATATTCATATATCTATACTGCTTTATTATTTGTGATGCCAGGAGGCATATTCCACGGTGGATTCCGTGAGGTTTTACGGTGGATTCCGTAAACTTAGATGACCGGGGCTCATACACAAAGAGGATTCTTTGTGCGAGAAGTTGATGGGGACGCCTGTCCTTTGATGAGCCCCGGTCATCTAAGTTTACGGAATCCACCGTAAAACCTCGCCCGAAAAGGACAGGCGTCCCCATCAACTTCTCGCACAAAGAATCATCTTTGTGTATGAGCCCCGGTCATCTAAGTTTACGGAATCCATCGTAAAACCTCACGGAATCCACCGTGGAATATGCCTCCTGGGGGCGAAAAGGACAGGCGTCCCCATCAACTTCTCGCACAAAGAATCCTCTTTGTGTATGAGCCCCGGTCATCTAAGTTTACGGAATCCACCGTAAAACCTCACGGAATCCACCGTGGAATATGCCTCCTGGCATCATACCCCCGGGGTGGGATAGCAATTGACCTCAATTGCTATTAGCTCAATGTGGAGCTAACAGAGTGGGGAAAGCATTTAAGTCTCTAGCGTGCATCCATTGTGCTTCCTCTACAGGATGGTTCTTAAATTTTACTAAATATCTAGAATATCTTCGGCCAGTTCTAGTGGTCATGTAGTCAGTGTCTATGATGGCTTCTAGTTCAAGTATTTCAGTCTTTTCTTCTAGTAAAGGTGGGTTTTCATAGACAGGGTGGATAGGTAATTGGCCTCTAAATGGTCTCAATAAACTAATATGAAATGTATTATGAATTTTCCAATGAGATGGCAATTCTAACTTGAATGCATTGTCATTAATCTTATGAATGATTCCAAATAGTCCGTAGAATCTAGGAGCTAATTTGACAACTGGATGTCTATCTACACTTTGAAGTCTACGCTTTTCTATTCTAAACCAAACATAATCATCAACTTTGAAATTCATGGCTTGTCTTTTCTTGTTGGCTTGTTTGGTATA